>NW_010273683.1:0-34967 GCF_000690775.1 Eurypyga helias
CTTCTTGTAAATGGGTATAACAATGGGTATAACATCTTTTGTAAGTCGATGAACAGGAGGTTTCTTAAACTGCAGAAGCCTGAATCCTAAGGGAACTTTGATGTGCAGGTGGAAAAGTGATTTGTTAGAAAGCGTGCCTGTGATAAAGGCACCTACATAGTGAAGGAGGCCAGGCTGGGTTAGAAGAGAGCTGGGAATATAAAAGTGACGCAATAGAACCTGTGTTTTGATTCAAGGACCCTCTCATGGAGTGAGCTGGAGTAATGAAACTTCACAAAGCTTTACAGCCTTCGTTGTGTCTTGGTACCTTTCATCACACAAAATGATATTCAGCCCAGAACTAACACATTAAATCACGGGATATGAAATGAAAAATGAGAAGCAGAAAACACGACTTTTGACTAAATGAATTGGCTGTAAAAACTGGGGTGAAAATGTGGTATAAAATTATCAAAGCGTGCTCTGAAATTTTTGCAGCACTTTCTCAGCCACAAATATGCTTTCCCACGTAAGTCAGTAACTGTGCTTCTTTGTAGGGCTATCATTAAGTACAGCAGAATGCCAAGTGAATATCAGAGCTTTGAATACAAACTATTAGTGCTTTCTTTCTTCCTTCCTTCCTTTGGAAAATATTGAGAGGTTTATTTCAATTATGTATTTTCAACGGATTCAGATTACAAAATAATATATTCTACACATACATAAAAATGAAGATGGTGAGAATTTCTTTCAGTTAAGATCTTTCTAAAAGATCTGTTCTTCCTTGTGGAATGTGCATCTGAGACCTTTGGAAAAGTGAAGAATATTTTCAGCATTCGGGTGGCAGTCTGTTTTCTAATTCCACTTCTCCTGACTGAACTTTCTCACTGACCAGTAGCGACCGGGACGTGCATGCAAGCATACTAACACGCACTGCTGAAGCAACGGTAGTTGGCTGAGAACAAGTATTGCAACTGTTCATCTGAGCAGTGTTTCAGTCTTTGTGATTTTGAAGTCCCGCTAAGTTTCTTCTTATTAATCAGATTGTTGTGAGCAGCATGGTTGATTAAATGTCATCATCACAACTCCACCTAGGACTGAGGTTGCAGCACAAGAAATGTGAGTTATGTCTACATGGCACAATGCAGCATTGTGTAGCTCCAGCAAGCTAGCTCTGAGGATCAGAAGTACAGTCTTGTGAACTACAAATGTACCCCTACTGCTGTGCGACAGAGGAAGCTCAGGAATGCAGGCTGGTGGCAAGGTAGCCACAGGCAGGCATACTGAGAAGTTTTGTGTAGCCGTCACTTCCCTCCTACTACTCTGTTGACCTGCACTGATGACTTCATTGTTTCCAACCAGAGAAAATTTCTTCCCACACTAAATGTAGACTCCAGTGCTGGGGATGTGCTGGAAGGAGTTCTTCAAAAAGGTTATATGATACAGTGCTCAGGAAGAGGATTCTCTGGATTCATAGCCTATGTTCCTCAAGGTTACTGTGTGTAGCCCTGGCCTCTATGAATAAGTCTGCCAATTACCTCTTAATCAACTGCAAAGTTCAGTAAAACATGATGGGTTCCAAACAGTGTCTGCTTCTGTCTTACCTTTAGGAAACATAGAAGTTTAAACTTCTTTATCTTTTATTAGCGTGTCATTCTATAGGAGCTGAAAAATCTAGCTGTTCATTTACTGACCCGTGTGCAGTTTCACCCAGTTACACAATGAACAACTGCCTTGCTGGGGAGTAACCATTTGAGGGATTTTGTGTGTGTGTGTGTCAGCTCTCATCTGGAATATTTTAGAAGAGGATTAATCACTTCCCAGTTCAGTTGAACCTGAAACAAGACTTTCTGACTAAAATGTATGTAACTTAATTTTCCTGTGGCTGGCTATAAAAACCACCAAGAAATCATGCCATCCAGTGAGGATACTTTAATTTGGTTTTAGGTAGAAAAAGACTCAGTTTGGCACACAGTCATGGGGTAGTGGAAATATTCATACAAAAATAATAACCTTTTTTTTTTTCTATACCCTCTACCCCTTATGCAGTAAGCTTTTTTCACTTGCAGAGGCATGGGCTTTCTTGCAGGGGTTTCTTTGTTCTGAGAGAAGGTAGAATCAGTTGGCAACAATCAGAATCTTGCTTTTTCACTTTTGCGTTGCTCGCAGAGGGAGCATAGGCAGCGACACAGATTCAGCACTAGACAAGTAAATTATTTGATTAGGAAAATTAAGTATAGAAAAGAGAAAAATCATTGTCTGGATTTGGGAGCAGAACATCTCAAAATGCTCTGGGGAAAAGGACGTTTTTCCACAGATTAATTGCTGGAGCCTGTCCTGTTCATCTTCACTGCAGTCATTATCAGGAGATGAGGAAAATCGGAGCTAGCCTGAATCCATCTCCAGCGCAACTGATTTACCCTGCACCTCACTCACAGAGGTGCTTAACATGTATTAAGTCACACACATCAAGAGGCAGATTATCAAGTTGACTCCCACCTCATGCTTTCATGTAGTTTGGATGTTTTTTTCTTGCAGAGACACAGTGCAGAGCCATAGCCCTTTCTAAGGTGTACACCCATGGGCAAAGCACAGGTAGTCAGCAGACCACTGAAACCCACTGTCCCATGTGTGTTGCACATAGCGTCATGGAGGAGGAGGAGGCTGCAAGGCTATCTTATGTCTAAAGCTGGAGCCAAGTAGCAGACTCAGTACTCAAAGCATATTTGCTGGTACCATCTAATACAATGACATCCTCTCTGTTACATAAGATAATGTGTCAGATGCAGTGATCAACTCAACAGGACATGGCACCGTCCTGTGTTAGAAAATAATTCTCCTTCTTTCTTAGAAACCTGCTCTTGTTAAGGCCATCTTCAATTTGGCAGGTAAATAGTCTTACTAGTTTATTCCAGAGTTCTTTTTGTCCCATGGCTCTTGGGATGCAATGAGGAAAAGCGTATCAGAAGCGCTGAAACAATCTCTCACTGATTAAATGCTCAACTTGAGGTGGAAATTACTGCTGAAACATGCTGAGACACACTTTATGACATAAAGCACACTGCAAGCCACTGGCAGCTCTCAGATAGCTAATTCTTCACCAATAAAAGAATCTTCTAAGTGTAGAGCTGGCCAACAGTTTCCTGTCAAAAGATTTTTAATCCTAGCATGGACTATTTTTTCTCAATAAGAATTATTAGTTTCTGTTAAATGTCTCAAAGTTCCATCAGAGCCCCATCTGACTTTGTATGTATTATCAAGATGCAGATTTACATGTGAAAGTATGGTAAATATTATTTTTAATTACATGAAAAAAAAATGCTTCTACATAGAAATAAGAATATAAATTTGTGTGGGACAAAACTCACACTTGCTATGTTCTGCCCAAGACTCTGGACAAGGCTGACTGTATTTCAAGGATGCAGTAGATGATATTTGGAAAAAAATGGTTATAGCATTTTTAGTACCCAAGGATCTCAGCATGATATGCGAATGCAAATATAAAGCACTTGCTTTGTTCACGGTGCTTTTCCCAAAGTGCTGTAAGAGCTATTCTTTTGATAAGTATAACATCAGTGTTATTGTAGATAGAAACCAACATTTCAGAAAAGGATTCTTTATCTTATCATATGATATGTAATGAATGTAATTCACAAATGCCTTGATATAGAGCCTTCGTGTGTGACTGCCTTACTGTGTTAAGACAAACTCCTTGCCTTTCTAATCACATTGCAAAGATGAGCAGGAGAGAGTGCTGCGTAGCTGCTTAGGCACCCTAAGGGGAGTAATTGGCAGCCACTGTAAAGAGGTGAGGAAGTATCTCTGCCATATTCTCTGCTGCAGTAGCAGAAGCATGAGTTTGTTCATCAAATTCCTTCTGCAGTTGGTCCCTCAGGGAGGTAAGTGTGGTCACCTCCCAAGTTTGCGAGTTCTGACACATCTGCTTTGAGAGTGGCAAACTGGGACATCTGCATGGAGTGGAGACCGCTGCTGCCTGGGCACATGGCCTGCATGTGAAGCTGTGGTCTTCTTGGGATCTCAGAGCATTCTTCACAGGGTACTAGCATGGGCCAGCCCTCTTTAAGACTGATGCAAGCAGGAGTTTCCAATCCCTGCCAGCAGTTAAAAGACTACAGAAAAATAAAAACTTCTGTGGGTTCCTGGAAAGTTTTCTGCATTGCCTCTAGCTGCTCTGACAGACCTCTCCAATCACTCCCTGGGAGGAATGGCAATGTTCTCCTAACATCCAGTCTGCCTCTGGGTTTGTAAACTTGTGCTAGAGCCATTAGCTGAATATGAGGCCTCTAGAACATGCCAATACACATTATAAAAACCAACCCGTTGGTTGCAGATACTGCAGCCTCCTGCTGGAAGGCACGGGAGACTTGTGATACCAATCCAGTGATACTAAAGTACTTCAGCACCTAGAAAACATCTCTGTCTATTCCTTGCTGGAAATGTGTTTAGCATCAAATGAAATGTTCATGACAGTTCACCACGAGTTATTATATGTTATTTGCTGCCACTGCCACATTGCAAAAGCCTCACTGGTGGCAGAGTAACATGAATTCATAGCATTTGATACAAGGAGTCTTTCAGAAGGAAGACATGCAAAGGCCTTTAGCTTTAAATTATTTCATTCCTGTCATTCCCTTAAACAGATATGTGAGATGAATTAATCCACCGTCCCTTGTCAAATCATTTCTCACTGCTCAGCTGTGGAATTTTAGGATATTAAGAAGCTTTGTGAGACAGGGGTGTTGATTGCCAAGTCAGCGGAAACTTTAGAAGTCTGTGTCAAAACTAAGCTTGTTTGACATGCGGGACCAAAATATTTGCAGTTGTATAATGAGGAGGCTTTGGCTTTTGTTTTTGGTTTGCTTTTTAGTAGTTCTGGGATAGCAGTTGATGTCCTGTTTTGCAAAGCACTAATGTTGGAGGACTCTTTGATGTGGAGAGGAAACCACTATTTCTTGGGCTGAAACACTGGAGATTGTTGCTTTACGATATGAACAAAAGTACTGAGAACTGTATCCATCAGACTTCTGGGATGGGGGTCTCAGACATACATGGTTCACAAATGAGCATGTACTGCTTTGAGCTGTACATACCACATTGCTTGTTCTCATGTGCGCACTGCGGGTCTGACACACATTTCCATGTCTGCTCGGCTGTCCTCTGGTAGGTGGAAGGTGGGGCTCACTGAAGTACATGCCAGTCCCTTGGTTACATTGTCTAGCCTGTAGGTTTTTAATAAGCAGCATGCAGGTCTTTTTCAGTATGCTAAGCCATGAGGATTCTTAGTGACTAACATGTCACCAGGAAGGCTTGAAGTGAGTCTGGCAATGGCACAAGAAACTCTGGTCTTGGAAATGTTGGCCTGCTTTGTTCAATTTTAAAATTATTGCTTCTTATTCATTGTAAACTATTAAGAAATTATCTATCATAGTAACCACTACTGTATGTGTTCCAGCACTACCTGTAACAGCAATACAAACCTGACACTTATTCCAGGTGACTCATGTATTCCCAGAGAAAGGTGTTCTGGGAAATTGAAATGAGTAGCGGTGGTTGTTATCCTGTCTGTTCTCATTGTTTCAAACAATGCTATCTTTAGATATGTGGTTAGTGGGATTGTGCTGCTCTTTTTATCTTCTGCAGCAACCTCCCCTCCCTCCCACTTCCCAACGAGCCTTTTCTTGGTGAGAGACTTGCATGAGGAAATAGGCAAATCTATACACAGCAGTTGTTCCCCTTGGCAGCGCTCAGCTGTCAATCTAGGGAAGCCACAGTCTCCTGCAGGGCTCTGGTTGATGGTGCTAGGAACAGAGGATCCCGCGTACAGTCTCTCAAACATCAGTCACAGATCCATGGATTCTTGGGATTGAGCTCCATGCTGTTCTGGCGAGGGGTAAATCCCATCACTGCTGGCATCAAACTGATTAAAACCCTGCAAAATAATATGGCAGAGGCTTCCTCAGAAATGGTGTTTCAGCCACCAGGAAACACATAACCTTAAATGAGCACTTTGGTTAGTTTGACTGAAGATAACAAGTCTTGCTGGCTTAACTGCTTCTGGTCACCTGAACAGCAGAAAAGCTTTGCAGTCAGTTGCTGAGCTAGGACTCAGAAGATCTGTGTTCATTTTGTTCCACTGCAGAATTCCTAGGGAACCTGGATGAATTCTTTAACCTCTGTTCCCATCTAAAAAGGCACAGTGATAAGAGTTTTTATTTATCTTGGTTTTAAATTGTGAGATTTGACAGCAGGGATTGCCTCTTCCTATGGGGATACAAGGTATTCAGTAGTAGTGAACCTCACTTCAGCTGAGCCTTACAGTCGTCTGTTGTTGCTACACAGCTAACAATGGTACCGTGAAATACAGCTGTCCTATTCTGTTAGACTGAAGGCAAAAGTAACCTACCGACTCCAAGGCTTTTCATGTTGCCAGGGGATTTCTTACACCTCCTAGAAACCTGTATTGTTACGAGTAGGCTGGAGGCACAGACTGAGGCTCTGGAACTGCCCAATGGGGAACAGGGGAGAATGATCTCTTGTATTGAAAAAAATCCCATCAGTGCTCATCTTGTCTGTGGGAGAAGGGAACTACTATGCACCCCAGAGCACGTGGGTTACTGAATTTGGTGCACAAAGAGTGAGGTTACTGCTGGGACACAGCCCGGCTTCCTTTCATGTTTTAGGTGGTAAAGGACCTGATGATTTGAGAGTCTCTGCATGGCTTTTGAATGAATACAAAGGGGCAGACGGTTCCACTTAGTTCTGAAATGAGATGCAATCATATCTGTGAATCACACAGTGGCAAATCACAGTAATCTGCCTTACAATGCACCATGCTGCCGCACTACCAATCTGCAATGTACTGCAGCAGCAAAAAATCCTTCTCACTGACCTGGGCTGTAGGTGCCTAAGGCACAGTGCCATACTGAAGCAGTCAGATACAAAAAGAAGTGTTTTCTGCCACAGCAAAGAGCAGTCTTAACCAGAGTCAAGTCCCACAAATCTGGGACTAGCATAATTTTATTCAGTTTGCATGATTGCATGTTGTCAACAGTTATTGTTGTTGTTCTAAAAATAACTTGGCATTTCCTAAGTTGACTGATTGAACATTAGTGAGGTACGTAGAGTACTGTGAAGAGACATGCTATCTTAGCTCTAACACTTCCAGAATAAATTGAATTTCTCCTATATTAGCTGCCACTCCTATTTCTGCTGTCTGGAGAGGCTATGAGAACAACTGGCTAATGAATCTTGTCTGATCAGCAGTAGGAGTAGGATCAGAAAACATCCCTGCCAGTATCTTTCTAGCTTGTGGTGGGCTGACCCTGTCTGGAAGCCAGGTGCCCACCAAAGCTGCTCTGTCACTCTCCTTCACAGCTAGACAGGGGAGAGAAAATGTAACGGAAAGCTCATGGGTCGAGACGAGGACAGGGAGGGATCACTCACCAATTACTGTCACAGGCAAAACAGACTCAGCTTGAGGAAAATTGATTTATTACCAATCAAATTGGAGTAGGGTGATGAGGAATAAATCCAAATCTTAAAACACCTTCTTCCCGCCCCTCCCTTCTTCCTGGGCTCAACTTCACTCCCTATTTTTCTACCTCCTTCCCTCCAACAGCACAGAGGGACAAGGAATAGGGGTCGGGGTCAGTCCATCACACGTTGTCTCTGCTGCTCCTTCCTCCTCAGGGGAGGATTCTCAAACTCTGCCACTGCTCCAGTGTGGGGTCCTCCCACGGGACACAGTTCTCCACCAACTTCTCCAAAGTGAGTCCTTCCCAGGGGCTGCTGTTCTTCATTAACTGCTCCAGCATGGGTCCTTTACACAGGGTGCTGCCCTTAACTGCTCCAGCGTGAGGCCCCTGTCAGGTCACAAGTCCTGCCAGCAAACCTGCTCCAGCCTGGGCTCCTCTTCCCATGGGTCCACAGCTCCTGCCAGGAGCCTGCTCCAGCGTGGGCTTCCCACAGGGTCACAGCCTCTTTCGGGCATCCCCCTGCTCTGGCATGGGGGTGCCTGCAGAGCTGTTCCTCTCACACATTCTCACTCCCCTCTTTGGCTGCAGTTGTGCAGTAACTTTTTCCCCTTCTCAAACAGGTTATCCCAGAGGCACTACCACCATCCCTGATGGGCTCAGCCTTGGCCAGCAGTGGGTCCGTCTTGGAGCTGGCTGGCACTGGCTCTGGCGGGCATGGGGGGATCTTAGCCACCCCAGTAGCCCCCCCCACTACCAAAACCTTGCCACAATAACCCAATACATAGACCCTTCCACTTCTCATAGCATTTACTCTTATTTCTATCATTAAAATAGCAAATGGAGATCCTGTCAGCAGAATGTAGCTAACACAAAAGCCGAGTGAACAGCTGGTAAAGATCACAAGCCAGGTATTCATAAATACCTGCCCTTCTCACCACTTTCTCTCATTCTCTTTTAAAATAGTAGAATGGTATGTATGTATTAGAGCACTGAAAGGAAGGAAACAAAGTAGCCACCTGATCCAAAAACCTTGCACTTGCAGCCTGGGCAGGAAGGCTGTTTGCTGTTAGCAGTCCTGTGCTGATGGGGAAGAGGTGAGGGAGGGTGACCAGGGCAGGAAGCTGGGGAGTTTGCTCTGGTACATCAATATCTCCTGCCTGAGGGAGGAGAGAGAAAGAAAGTTGGAGGGGAAAGAGCACTCAGCCATGGGTGTGAAGGATGTTTGTGGGAGTGGCTCCATACCCTGGGTCTGAAAAAAGGTATACGATAGTGAATGTAATCTTGTAGAGCTTGGGGATTAGTCTGCACACCTGCCATGTCCAAATAAAACCAGCCTGTTGCTGTCAAACTGACTTGCCTGTGCTGCACTGGTGGAAATCACCTCTCTGGAAGACACTGATGGCACTTCATAGAGGCCACAGACTGTTTGGGCTGAGGCTTGCCTACTTCACAATGTTCACCATCAAAGCAGAGAACTGCGGAACCTCTTTTCTTCAGGAAAAGATCCCTGGAGAAAACTGCTTTCCTGCAATTTTATAAGCAATTCCTGCTTATAAAGGCAGACATAAGGAATAAGAAGTGAATAGGAGAGACCTATTCTTGACTGGAATCAAGAATGTTAGATGAAGATCTTTCAGAAGGGAAGACTGTGTGGCACATCACAGAAATAGGCTCTCCTGGAAGGGATTCTGAAGGCTTTGTCAGACAATAAAGGAGCCTTTGGCAGTGGGATGCTCACTGAGGATCAGACAACCACACTGTAGTTCTCTGGTCAAATGTTTTCTTACTGTGTCTAAATTACTGACTAACAGCACCTTCATTATTGTGACTTTCTTTTCTCCCTTTCCTCCTTTCTTTCTTTCTTTCTTCCTTCCTTTTCTTGAATGTTGATACACATTTTTAGTGTGTGCTTGCAGTCCTGCTTTAAGCTGTCATGACAGGGTGGGGCTCTGATGTTGAAAGAAACAGCGAGGAGTACCAGGCTAGCTGTGTTGGATGAGCTTTTGACACATGCTCTTCACTCGGGTCAGAGGAAGGGTCTGTGGCAAAATCCCATTTAACTCTCTGAGGGCAGTATGCTGGCTGCTGGTAGGAAAGCTGAGGAAGGGTAGATGGCATTTTCTACAGCTGACAGAATGCTCTTTACGGCTGTTGGTGTGCAGCAGTGCAAACTTGTGCACAGTTGTCTCAGGCCACTGCAATCCTGTTCCGTACTGGTGTGGAGCATTCAGTGCTGTAGGTACTTGAGCAGCACTGGTGCAGAGAAGCTGTCAGCTGGGAGGGGCACACACGTCTACCCCAAGTATTTTTCTGTGACAAGGCAAGCGACTATTTTATCTGTTTAACTTCACAATGCAAATGCCTCATGCCAAGAACCTGTCTTCTCAGTTTAAAGATGTGTTAATTGAGTAATAGACAATATTTGTCACAAGGGAACTGTATGTCTCAGGGATGTCTGCCACTGGATCATGACAAGTTTTGCAAAGCAAGGTTTTTTTTTTAAGCAGCACATCCCTGCTGCACCATGTGGGTTCTGCTGCGGCTATCGTTCCAGACAGGACTGGCCATAACCCCTGGAATAGATCAGCAGTATGAGCTTTGTTTTGTTATTGTGGTAACCCTTGTAACCTGAGAAGTCAATAGCTGACTTCTTTAGTTTAATTTATCTTATAATACAGAAATGGCAATGTGCTTCTGGTAAGGAAACCCAATTCTGTTTATTTTTTCCAATCCATAAAGAAACATTGTGTTCACCAGATCTTGCTGCTTCAATCATTTTGAGACTAGTCTTGAAATTATGCCACTGAAAAAGCCTATGAAGGATTGCTCTGTCTAAATACTCTTGGGAACTGGTGATCTCAAGGTAATTATTGTATGTTTTTAGTGCCTGTCTCCATCTAGGGTATCAAGTCACTAATCTGCAAGAACTTTTGGAAATCAGATTGCAAAAGACTATCTTGACATGTCTTAAGCAAGCTTGCCTCTGTGATGATGGATACTAGAACTTACTAAAACTGGTCTCCTTTCAGATATATCAGATCGGATAATCACTGGTCTTTCAAAATCACTAGTCAGTTTTGAAAGCTATAGACCCTCACTGAGTGCATTTCCATGATGTATCATGTTGAAATATTGCTTGTTTTCTAAAGCTTATAATAATTTAAGACCTCTACAATTATATGAGCTGTACTTCATAAAAACTGTATTAAAAAAAGTTGGATTGAAATTAAAATCATACTACTATTGCTTCTGGGATACATCTTGGAAGGATTGCACCAAGTTGTACCAGCAACGACTCAGTTGGTTTTGATGTTAAGTTCCTATCTGCTGTCTGGAAACACTGAGATGTGTTTACTGCTTACATAAAGGACACCTTGTTTGGCCCTGTTAACAAACTTCTCACAAGTTAGTAGATCACTAAAACAAATTGGACATGCAGTTTTGAGGACCTATGAGGAGACAGAAAGCAAAACGCCAGAGTTCTGTAGGCATTGCCTACAGCAGGAGGGTCTGGCTCAAACTTCACAGCTGTTGTCACTATTTCATTCATGGGAAAGCTTATGGGGAAAAGTCCCCTGTTACTCACAGAGCCTTAATAACCTTTTGCATGGATGTGTCACTTAACCTTGAGTAAAGTTGGATGATAACAAAGTTAAAATAGAATCACCTTGCTGGAGGCAATGAAGGTAAACTCCTTTGGTTAAAAACCAGACTTGCTTGCACATGACTGATTCTAAAACTGGTTTGTTCATACATACCTTTGGGTTTGTTATTTAAGACACACTTACTGGGGGAAAATGAAGAACGGTCCATTGAGAACAGTCAACTAGAGAATGGAAGGAGAGCATAGTGAGAAGGTAACAGTGCGGAGATAAAGGGGCAGAGAAGAGATAGAACAGGAAAACTGGGGTGGGAAAAAGAGCAAGCATGGAGGGTAGTCCCTAATCGATACTGCCCTAAAGGATATAAGGTACTCTCATTTCTGCTTTCATGGTGTCTCTAATAGAGGAAATTTTTGATGTGGGTATTTAAATATGTTTTTGAAAGAGAAAAAAACCCTCAGTGCATGGCTTTTAAACCACAGGAAAAGAAAATCAGACTCCTATTTAGTTGGGTCAGCCCCGCAAAATAAGTCTTAAGAATTTCCCAAAATCACAAACTTAGAGAGGTTCACCCATGTCTAATATTAAACCTCTGTTTTGTCCGAAGCAGAGTATTGTTTCTGGTTGGAGATAGTTTTTGTTCTGGTTGATGAACTGAGCAAGGACTTCACAGTGAAAGAGCTTTGTTGGATACCAATATGTAATCCAGTCTAATGCTGCATGTTTTGTACCATCTCTTTTGAGACGTACTATTTTTCTTAAGAAGGAGTTTCTTACAGACCTTGAATATTCAGTTATAGTCATTAACTTAAAATATGTCTAGAATGTGCTGATTACTTCCACTGTTCATAGCCAGCCCACTCAGTTATATGCATGTAAATTTTAAAGTGCCTAACCTTTCCTACTTGGTGTATCTGAACACTGTACCAATTGGCCCTAGTAGCAATAACCACAGCCTGTTTGTTTGCCTTTACCTTCCATGTGCCTCTCACCAAATGCCTCTTCTAAAACAACAGAAATTATGCAATAGCATCAGAGATGCATTAAGAAACATTGTGAAGATGTCTCATTTTTGAGACTCATCCTGAAGGCCTCTGTGGTAGGTGTAGCTGTTTCATCTAAAATGGTTTTTTGCCTTAATTGAACCAATCCCTGAACTCGTGAAGGAAAGAAGCAGGCATTTTTCAAGCTATCCTGTAGCAGTTTACACTGACAGAACTGTACTGTCTTAGAAAAATTTACTATTCCTGTTTATTGTTTTCTTTAATCCCAATTAATCTCTTCAGATTAAAATAATTGATATTTTTAATCAGTCCTATCATTAAGGCCACACAAAGATTTCTGTTACCCAAGAAAATCTTTAGTGGAGCCATCTGTGTGTTAAGATCTGGTGTATAATGGCACAAGCTTTTTGTCTTCCAAGGATAATTTCCCTGTGAGACCTATTTGGGTATTTTTGTTTTAAATCACACCCTCTAATGAATGACTAAGAAAATTAATGAGAGCAGGGGGGTTCCCTCACACACTAGAGTGGCCTAGCTGATGATACCATGAAATCTGACTTCAGAAAAAAAGATTCTGATTTGGTGTTTTAGTCTGGTACAAGATCTTCACCTGTATTTTAGATCCAGACAGCTACTTGAATTACTTAAGTGGATCAGAGTCTGAGGAGGAGTTGCCTCCTGCATAGCAAGAGGAGCCTACTCTGAGAGGGACCCTTAGGAATAATTGGCATCAAGGTCTAGAAATGAAGTTATATTTGGACTTGCAGTGAAGCATCAAAGGTGCAGAGATGGCCCGAACTATTGCAGGAGTTACCCCAGAGCATGCATCATTCCTTCCAGTTGTGCTTCTCCACAAACCTGGCTTGTGGTGGAAGTGGAAAAGTGGGAACTGGCAGGGCATGGAAGCTGGAATCCACAAACCTTTGTGTTGTGTAGAAAGGGAAAGAACAGTGTGAAGTAGCTCATAACATCGCTGTCTGGTTAATGGAGGTGTAATATGTTTGGAAAATAAATGAGATTGATTCTATTACTGACATTAAGGAAAGCAGATTATTTGAAGCTGGCGGTATGGAAAAAGTGGCCGCACCAGTATGGAAACAATGTCTAGTACCAGGGCAGGGGACAAAGTGTAAATGTCGAAAGATTAGCTCTTTCCTTCCCGTCTGCTGCCTCAAGTTTCTGTTTAGATCTAGGTTGTTAGACAACAGTAATGGGTGTTTGGCTTTTGAGTGTGTTTTTTAAATTTTATTCCACACAGGCATTTGTTAAACCTAGAGCTATCATGGGCATGTGCTCATTTTTTGAACCCCAACTGATCCATTTCTAAATGGCTTGTCATAAACTTAAAACTGCCAATATTAAAGTAAACTCACAGCCATGCAAGGTGTTTGTAAATTATGTGATCTGCTTTGCACACTGTGGGAAGAACTTCCACTTAGAGAAGAAAGACTGAATCAGGAGAGAATTGGCTGGCTCTCCTGACACTCTGCTGGGCGGAGTTATTCTTTTGCTTCCTCTGCGATTTATCTGTGTGCTGGCCAGTATTGCTAAACCTGCTCGCCAAATTGCACTGGGGCCATTTCAGAGGTCAGCAGGACAGGACTTGAAACACAGTTTCCAGAATAGCTCAAAGGTCTTCACCAACTGTTCAACTCGTTGGCATCCCCAAGGCATCAGATCTCATGGCAACAAACAGTGTCTCAAGTGAAGGGTTGGATTGTGTGACAGTCATTGGGAATGCATTTTGTGAAAGGCAAAGCAAAAGTCAATAGTTTTCTGCCAAGCCAGCAAGGTGAATTAGCTCACCAAGTGGTCCACCAAACGGTCCTTGGCCCATAAGGAGAGAAGGGTGTGTGGTCAAGAGCAGTGGCAGAGGTGAGTGTACAAGGAACAGCAGAGGTGGGTGTACAAGGAGCAGCATCTTTCCTTTTCAGCAACGGAGAGCAGCTAGATTGGCTCAGCTTTAATGTAGACCTTTACCCTCATAAAACATAAGTTAAAAAATGGGTGATGGGAATCAATCCTAATGGAAAAATAATGACTGGAAGTGTTAAGATGCTCAGAAAGAGGTGTTTTCTACATGGCCATGTAGAATACTTGCTGGTTCAGACTTTGTAAGGTCCTTGAAATGAGGAAATTGCAACTGGATCCATAGCTAGTTCTCCCTTGATGGACTTTGTCTGTTACTGCCCTCTTGGTTATAGATACGAAAAATGATGTGGCTACAGGTACAAATCTGGCACATGGAGGAAGCAGTTTTAATTCCCGGTTTTATCACACATTTCCAGTGCCACCTTCAGGAATTCTCAGCTTTTTGATTCTTTACTACTTCTTTTGACAAATGATCATTAGAAACCATAGATATTCCTCATTCTGTGGAGTGTTCTGAAAATAATGGCATAAAAAGTGGAAGGTGCTCAGACCCTGTGCTGACAGAGACCTTACTGAGACATTAGATAGATGGCATTACAGATTAATTTCTGCTCAGCAATGAGGAAGAGGATTAATTTCTCCAACCCTCTCAGCTTTTTACTGAAGTATTGTATTATCTCAAAAATATGCATTTCTTTCCATCAAGACTTTGTAAGCTAAATGATTCATGGAGGAGGGGAACAAAACCCCATATTTTAATATGATTATAGATAATTCAATTTCCATGCTGGTGATCAGCAATTAATTAGTAGCTGAAAACATTAATCCAGTCTGTGAACCACAAAGCTCCAGTCTACTCCAATGACTCCAAGATAGAGCAAACCTTTGGAGCCAGTTTAGTAATATAAGTAGAGCACAAATCTGACCAAAGTGATCTAATGAAAAAGTTCAAGCACGACCCAATGGTCTCTAGAAAGTTAGAATTCCAGAATAATTGAATTCAGAGTAATTTCATCCATTTGTGTGGGCTTCTGTGAAGTGGGAGATGGACAAGAGTTTTATTTCATTCTGGCTCATCTAAAGAAATCTTAGACTTCTCCTTACTGATCAGATTACCTTCAGTTTTCAGTATGACATTTTATAAGTTGGTTGGGACTGTCTGCTATTGTTCCTCACGTAACCCTATGGAAATTCTGGGTAGACGTAAGCACAATGGTTTTACCGCCACAATTGGTAAACATTTTCCACACATGATAAATGTGAATGATTTGCTAAATGCCTGCCCATTACACACTGTAACTTTCCCTTTTATGCAATTATTCATATAAGCTAGAGACTCCAATCCGTGCTAGTTCGCAGATCTGCCTTTATAACAATTAACCCAGTTGTGGTATTGAGATGAGTTCTTCTATCTTCTACTGGCAACTACACTTTTGGTTAAAAGGATGGTGAATATAACCTACAGCAGTTCCAGAAGGGGGAGGTACTGCAGGCAAATTCCAGAGCAGTTCTTTGTCTGGCTATTTGCAAAATTCCCAGCAACTTGCATCTGTCTACCCTGGCTTCCATGTTATAAGTTAATAGTGCAATAATAGCTGATGAACTGGGAGGGAACAGAGGAAGCAGCAGAGCTGTGCTAAGAATGGAACGATGTGCCCTTACGATGATAAACTGATCCCATTCCATTAAATCACAAAGCTGTCTCCACTCTTCTCTTCATCCCACATGAGCGGCTGAAGAAAAAATCATGGAATTGCTATCGCTCACTGCAGTTGTCAGGAAATGATACTAATTAGTTTAATTTGCAATAACACAAGCACTTAACTCTCCAAATAATCTAAGTTAGTAAGTCAGTTTTTATATTATGACAATGGCATGTTTAAGAGCCTCTGGAGCAGTGATTTCTTTAACCTCTGACTCAAAAGTCTTACAAAGGAACACGGCAAAACTCTTTGTCCCATGTTATTCTGGTACCTGCTTGTGAGGGCAATTATTTGATAGGAAATTGTGGTGGCATTACTTAAAGAGGAGAAAGCCTGACAGCTGTCATACGCTGGTATTTTGCAAGGCAATGTCAAGTAAAGTAAGCTTATTCAAAACAAAAATGCAAGTCCTATGGTATTAGTTGCTATAAGGTAATACCAACAAAAGATGGTCAAACTGACTTCTTTTCCTCATCTAATGTCTTTGTGCTGTTTCTAAATTTGGCCATAGTTTCTTATTTGTTTCATTTTCTGGCATTCACACACTTGTCTTCTGGTATCGTGTGTGAGTTTCTAATGCTTCTGGCCAAGGCAAAAATGTTGATGAAACATTTGGAAATACTAGCCAAACTCAAAAAGGAAAAAAAAAAAAAATATCACTAGATTGACTTGAAAATAATGAGATGTTTTCAAAGAACACCTATAAATAAGGTTGGTTTTGCTTGATCTCTCTCTTTAGACCTCGCATATTTCAGCCTGGACAGTCACAGGAGTTGTTCAATGTTGTGAAATTCTCTGATATAATCAGCAATAATTTAATGTAACATACTAGCTTTAGAGTTGCAATCAAACCTTGGAAATGAATGGGGCACTTCCAAGCTCATGTTTCAGGCTCTATGCAAACTCAAATACTACATCAATTAATGCATTTCTTGTGTTTTCAGTAATTACTTTGCTTTTGCTTACTATGATAATGATGTGCAGGAAGAGGAGGAATGGGCATACACTGTCATTTTTGAATAGAGACTTAGATTTTGGAGCAGAATTTTGTAAAAAAGGGAAAATTCAGTGTCAAGTGCTGCAATGATGGAATTGTGAAAATCGGTGGCTCCTGAAAACAGAGGCAGTAAGCTGATTTAGAGGCCTTGACTATGTTTTCTTTTAAAAGCTTCAGTCAGACTTTCAAGGTTGGATTTTAAGGGCTTTGTGTACTGTTTCACTGTACAGAATCAATCACACCCCTCTCAGAATCTCCTCTGCCTCCTGAATTTTATTTCAAGACATCACTTAGAGGCATACTCTTCCCAGCCTTTACAGTCCACTGACGGTCTGAAAAATCCGAATGCCAGGATCAGTGGTAACAGTTTTGCAAGTCTATCAGTATCATAAACAGGAAAAGAAAAAACATTGTAATCAGGGGGAAAAAAAAAAAAAAGAAGCAAGAAAACAAAAGCTTATTTACTTAAAGAAAAAAATCCTAGAGCTCCTTCTTTGTCCTAGTTTCTTCAAACTTCATAATTCAGTTTATCAACTGTCAATAACCAAATGCATGTTTCTCTTTCCCCAAGAGCTGATTAAATCTGTGGTCTCCTCCTGTAATTCATGGCATTCCATTGTGTTTGTTTCTCCTGGAATTTTCAGGCTGAATTACTGTAACTAATATACCACTAACTCTGTACTGCAAAAGCCCTGACCTTTTGAATCTCTCCTTCTTAGCAGAAAATTGGCATAGAAAATTTCAACACAATAAATGCTTTTAACGTTTTACTTTATCTTGATCCAGAAATACATATACACCATCTTATTAAGTTAGTTTGCCACCAGGATCAGGTTGGGTTAGAGAGTTCTGAAGATGAGGAGATAGGAAAAGGCAGACTACTCCATTTGCAGTGGATTAGCAATAACCAGGAAAAGACAGAAAACACAGTCCTTTTGGCCTCGCTCTGAAATGGGACCATACAGTCAACTCATGTACGAGTGCCTGTATACACACTGATCACAAGTCCTCCCACAAATCCATTCCCTTTTGGAAATAATTCCGTTTTTCATGTCTGCTTCAGAAACAGTTGGAGAAAGGTTCTGTAGCTGAAAAAAATGATTGTCTGAAACACGGTTCTAATTATTCCTTGAATAATAATCATGGCATTAACTCATTGACCCTGCACAGACTGAGAAAGTATTCCAAATGACAGGTGCTAAATATCTTTGCCAGGCAAACAGATACCGTCTTCTTGTGGTCACCGGTACCATGCGAAGCCTGCTGCTTAAGGCAGAGCCTTAGCAACACAGTCCTGCGTGGTAGGAAGTGGAGGTAGTGGAGGTTTGCAGGGAAGAGATTGTCTCTGGTAACTGGAGTGCTATAAAATAACAGTCATGTGGGGGTGCTTATGAGCTGGTTGAATCAGTCTAGGAAGTCGATGTTGCTGTTGAATCTGCCTTCCTTATTCCTAATGTTGTGAGGCACATACGTTGGTATTGTTCAGGCTGTTGTTGTGCAGTATGTTGCTTTTACAGACACATCCTACACTGAGACAAAAGCAATAAGCTTTTCATCAGGGTAGCAAAAAGCATGAAGTGAAGTTACCCTTGGTCAGGGACTTCTGTGCTTTCCAAGTAACTTTTTCAGTCAGAAAGACATATATTTTCTCAGGAGTTTTGGCTAGGCTGCAGGCACGGTGTGTGGAGGAATAAACACATGACTTGAACCTGTGTATGAAAAAGCAATAGCCAGATGATGCCAGCTCCCTGTGGTGGTATGACCCGCAGGGTTCCTCTCAAGAGCAAAACCTTGTTCAGTGTGTGAAACGGAAACTTCGAACTAAAGGTGAGTTGCCACTGGAGGACCTCACTGCACAGGACTGGGGATAACAATATGCTACATTTTTCCTACAGGGGTAGTTTCTGACTCCTTCCTTTTTTAAGCTGGAGCTAGAAATTTCAGCAGTAATATGGGTAAGACAGCGTGCTAGTATTCCCCCCACACCTTTTCTTACCCATTGTTGCTGATCCTCATCCTCAATATCCCTGTTTTCCAGTGCTGACTTCAGTATTATAAAATATTTAGCTTTTTGATGCTGGCTCAAATAAAACACCCAGAGATACTTTACAGCTAGACTAGATAAATTCCTGTACAGACGGATGTTACAAAATAAACAGATGACTCAGCAAAATTAAATATCTTAAGATTGTTGATCAACAACACAAATTCACTATTTAAATAGAGGATTTTTAAAAATCTATATTAAGCAGAGTTAAGTATTTAAGAGAAAAACTTTTTGTAGCTTTTACAATGTTCATACCTTTTGTTAGAACCAAAATAAGAAGTAGAATTTTTTAATGAGTCTGCTCTCTGAGGACAGCAATGTAGCAGAATTGAAATACCCACATTCTTTCTGCTGTGTTTTTTAATAGGTTGTTATGTTCTAAACCCACAATGAAAAATATCATCTCCTAAGGTGTGTAATTACCCTCTGTCACTCTCAAATCTCTGGTTTCTGAGCTCATTTGATAATAGTGAACAGATGAGCAAAAGTTACAAATGAAGGTACTATCAATTTGATAGCACATAAATACCTGTAATGACAGTGTGCTTGTCAGCATCCATTGTTTCCAGTTCTGCCCATTTTCTCTTTCTACAGAGAGTACCATCCTCTTCTGCAGAAAGTGAGAGACAAACAGGGATTTCAGACCAGGCAAAAAGGGTCCCAAGAATTAGAGTGTGTATAATGGTGTCTATATTCCCTGAGGTTTTAGATTGCTGAATCAAAAAGTTTTAACTTGGAGATTCACATCTGCACAGACCCAAGTCAAATCTGGACTGGTTTGCTTACTAACAAGAAGCGTGTTTGAAGAGTGAATTGGGGTAAAAGGCACAGGCTATCTCCAGTTTTTCAAAAGCACAAGCTCATTTTGTATGTCATGTTCCCCTTAATCTATCTCGTATCTAAGTGGACACAACAAGAAGGAAACATTCAGAGAAGCACAGTGGAAATCTCTGAAGGGATGACTATGGGTAGCATAGTCATGGCCAGCACTATTTTGTATGAGAAGGAGGGAGTGAAAGGATGTAAGTCCAAGGGTATAAAACAAAGAATCCCCTACAAATATTTTGACCTGTGACTATTGCCTTGTTCTTGCCACCTCTCAAAGCTTCCCGGCAGCCACCATGCAGTCATAACAAGCATTCAATTGCGAATATTAGGCTAGCTATTGTGCTCTAGTGGACTGTTCCTCTGATAGCTGTGGGTATGTTTGGCTTGTATTGATGCCATTACAAGTTAGAAAGTTGCATGAGCCTGTGGAGTTTTTCAGTGTTTCACCACCCTCATTGTAAAACAAACTATTCTGTATGTCTAGTCTAAATCTACACTTTTTAGCTGAAAACCATTAGCCCTTGTCCTCTTGCAACAGGCCCTACCAAAAAGTTTGTCCCCATCTTTCTTATAAGCCCCAAAGGCTGCAATAAGGTCTCCCCGGAGCCTTCTCTTTTCCAGGCTGAACAAGCCCAGCTCTCTCAACCTGTCCACATAGCAGAGGTGCTCCAGCACTCTGAGCATCTTCGTGGCCTCCTCTGGACTCGCTCCAACCAGTCGATATCCTTCTGATGTTGAGGGGTCCACAGCTGGACGCAGCACTCCAGGTGGGGTCTCACAAGAGCAGAGTAGAGGGGGAGAATCCTGTCTCTCGACCTGCTGGCCACACTTCTGATACAGCCCAGGATATGGTTGGCTTTCTGGGCTGCCAGCACACTACCTCCAAGTTCTTCTCCACAGGGCTGCTCTTGATCCATTGTCCGCCCAGCCTGTCTTGATACCAGGGATTACCTTGACCCATGTGCAGGACCTTGTACTTGGCCTTGTTGAACCTCATAGGCCCACTTCTTGAGCTTGTCCAGGTTCCTCTGGATGGCATCCCGTCCCTCAGGCGTATCAACCACACCACTCAGCTTGGTGCCTGCAAATTTGCTGAGGGTGCACTCAGTCACACTACCTATGTCACCGATGAAGATATTAAATAGTACTGGTCCTAGTACAAGCCCCTGAGGGTCTGCATTGTATTATCGGCTGCAATTCTAGTAGAAACTGTATGGGCCATGTGTATATGTGCAAACACACATTGTTTCTCTTGTCGATACCCTGTTTTCTTCAATCTTTCACTTCAAATGAAGACAGGATCTGAATCTGCTAATTCACAGATCTGGCCCTGCTACTTTTTGCAGGTAAAGCACCATTTTGTGTTCTGCTTTTATGCTTTTAAATGTATGCATTTCTTAACATTTTAAATGGGGAAAAAATTGCTGCTGTTCAGCATAATGTTGAAAGATCAGTATTTATGTCACAGGCTTATCCAAATGCACTGATGTTGCCCTGAGAAAGCACAGTACAGATGGGACAAGGCTAGGCTGTGACATTTTTTATGAGCAGTGGGAAAATCCCCTCAGGGTAATCATTTGCTTTGCTACACACAGACATTCCAGGGCAGACTCAACAGCAGTCTCTAAAATACCTTCCTCCAGAATACATCCTTGTTATTGGGATGTAAAATGTCAGGCTTCATCAGTGCTATATAGGCAGTGCTCCCATAAAAAAATACTTATGCAGTACTCCATTGTTTGTTTCTGTTGGGAGATACCCCAGAAAACCCAGATACCCAGGAAACCCAGATGCTACTTGTCTGTCTTGTTCGTATTCTATTTTCCAGAACTGAAGGTACAGCCAGTGGAATTTGAAGCATACATGAAACCCACAAAAGAAAACATTATGCAGGCAAAGAGGAATTTATCTCTGAAACACACCCCTGCATTATATTCTTTGTGTTTTTCTTTTTTTTTCTTAACAAATAGTTTTATCTGTCAAAGTCAGGCTGGGGTAAACAGGTTCTAAACTAATGAGTATTTGGGGACCAAAATTTTTTGTAATAATGTTGATGAGTACTGCCTGGCATGTGTTATACTAACCTCTCTGAAGACGTAATTTACCTTTCACTTTTCACTTGCTTTTAGTAATACCTCCTTTAAATGTTTGCTAAATTGCCAAAACACCTGGTAGTTAGAAAAGGACATGCCTGCCTTCTGACTGAACCTCATCTTACTGTTGAAACCTTCCCCTGTTCCATCTCTGCCATTTCTTTGGATATCAGAACTTCAGGCTTGTGATTTCTATTGTAGGGTTAGAGAGTGGTGTCTCAAAGAATCAGGTTGTGAATAAAACCTGGAATTTTGGTAAGAGTAAGGAGGACAAAGATGAGCCCTGCCCAGCAGCATTCTGCCCCCAGCCCTTGCTTCTGCTCCTTCACTATGATGGTTCCTGTGTGTGCGAGCACACACATGTGCATATGCATGCATGCACCTCCACAGGGAGATGAAGCTATGATGTTCATTATTTACTGTATTCTACCAATTTCAACTTAATTTCCTGAGGTACACGAGACCCTAACATGTGGATAATAAACTATAAGCTACATTCATAGAATCACAGACTCATGGAATGGTTTAGGTGGGAAGGGACCTTAAAGACCATCCAGTTCCAAGCCCCCAGCCATGGGCAGGGACACCTTCCGCTAGACCAGGTTGCTCAAAGCCTCGTCCAGCCTGGCCTTGAAGACATCCAGGGATGGGCCATCCACAGCTTCTTTGGGCAACCTGTGCCAGTGCCTCCCCACCCTCTTCGTGAAGAACTTCTTCCTGATATCTAATCTAAACCTCCCCGCTTTCAATTTGTACCCATTAGCCCTTGTCCTGTCACTACAGACCCTTGTAAAAAGTCCCCCCCAGCTTCTTTGTAAGCCTCCTATTTCTCTTTGTCTTTTGTATCTTCTTTCCTTTTGATCAGATCAGCTATTTTTTGTTAAAACATTCTCTGCTTTTTTTGTGTTAGTTTTATAAGAGAACAAGCTCTTTGGTCACTTCTGTGAGTTGGAGTGAAGGTTTGAAACTGTTCACCTAATTCAGTAAGACCTTTTTCCCATATCTGTTGGGATTATCATCCATGTCTGATTAGTGTGTTGGGACTAGGTCCAAACTCAGGGCTTTGTCATCCACTCTAAAAGCAGTTGATGTGGTAAATTCCTGGTCCCAAGACCCCAGATCCACCTTGTAAGTCCTTGCTACTATGCAAATATTCCTCATTGATCCCCTGTTTTCCTCCACCTCCTTTCATTGCCAGTTTTGACCAGAAGCAAAATGCTGTCACAAGCTCCGTCGGAAGGATTTCGTATTCGGCGTCCGTCCCAGTTGGTTAGGACAGCAGCAGCAGTGGGCTCAGCTCACAGCGTGAAACAGGTGGTAGAGCTACGCGATTCTTTGTGCACTGGGCCATTCCTGCAGCAAACGGGATAAACTGCAGTGCTTAACTTCAATTCAGATGTAATGTAGGGGACGACAGGCTCTGAGACTAGATGAAATAAAGGAATGAGTTATGGTTTTTTATTGATCAAATCGATGTTCAATCAATACAAACCTGAGGCCAGATTTGTGTTGTAACTGAGCCCAATGATTAATACCACAACTGTGAATACCACAATCAAATTCTCTCTGATTTTATACAGTACATAAAAATAACTTGCAAAACCACAAGGTGATATTACCTTCCTATAGATCTTTCTTCTTATTAGTTTTTAGGTTTAATTATATTCCTACTTGTCCTATACCTCTCCCAGGCCTGCCTCCCCCATCTCACAAACACATGTGTACAAATGATGTACACAATATACTGAAAGGACCCAGAGGTGCTTTGCAAATGGACTTGATTCTCTCTTTTAAGCCATTACCTTTTCACCTGTGTAGGAGTGTGACAAGTCAGCTAAGCCAGCTGCCAGGCTGTCATGGCTTAGGCCAAGACGGCAACTGAGCACCACACAGCCACTCACTCACTATTCTGCTCCGTGGGATGAGAAGGAGAAAATATATGGAAAGGCTGTTGGATCGAGATGAGGACAGGGAGGGATCACTCACCAGATATCGTCACAGGCAAAACAGACTCAACTAGGGAAAAAAATTCAATTTAATTAGTTACCAATCAAATCACCGTAGGATAATAAGAAATACAGCCAGATCTTAAAAACCTTCTCTCCACCCCTCCCTTCTTCCCAGATTCAGCTTCACTCCTGATTTCTCTACCTCCTCCCTACAGCAGCACAGGGGGATGGGAAATGGAGGTCGGGGTCAGTCCATCACACAGTGTCTCTGCAGCTCCTTCCTCCTCAGGGAAGGACTCCTCACACTCTGCCCCTGCTCCAGCATGGTGTCCCTCCCATGGGAGACAGTCTTCCATGAGCTTCTCCAACGCGAGTCCTTCCTATGGGCTGCAGATCATGTACTGCTCCAGCATGGGTCCCTTCCATGGGGTGCAGTTCCTCAGGAGCAGCCTGCTCCAGCGTCAGCTACCCACAGAGTCATGGGGTCCTTTGAGCACAGCTACCTGCTCCGTGGGGCCCTCCCCAGGCTGCAGGAGGATCTCTGCTCCCCCTAACCCTCCATGGCTGCAGGGCACAGCCTGCCCTCTCACCATGGACTGCCAGGGCACCCCTGCTCCGTGGGGCCCTCCCCAGGCTGCAGGAGGATCTCTGCTCCCCCTAACCCTCCATGGCTGCAGGGCACCGCCTGCCCTCTCACCATCGACTGCCACATGGGTCCCTTCCATGGGGTGCAGTTCCTCAGGAGCAGCCTGCTCCAGCGTCAGCTACCCACAGAGTCATGGGGTCCTTTGAGCACAGCTACCTGCTCCGTGGGGCCCTCCCCAGGCTGCAGGAGGATCTCTGCTCCCCCTAACCCTCCATGGCTGCAGGGCACAGCCTGCCCTCTCACCATGGACTGCAAGGGAACCTCTGCTCCAGCCCACCTCCTCCCTGCCTTTCTGCACTGTCCGCCTTGTTGTCTCTCTCACAGCCCACCCCACTGCAGGTTCTCTTCCTTTTCCCAGGACACATCCTGTGTACTGGGACTGCAGCAGATGAAGGCATTGGAGAGCAAGAGGTTTGATGCTTTGGATCTTGATGTCCTTTTCTCCAATGAAAGGGTCTTCTCCATCCCTATCACAGAAGAGTGCCTAGAGAGACTCTTAGAGTTAGCGGCCTTTATATGTATGTACACATGGGAAAACAGATGCCAAGTTTAAAAAAAAAAACAAAGTGTGAAAAAGGAATGGAAACGTCATCTGTTTCAATGACCTAATTCTGCTGTACTGGTACTCCAGAGGACATTGCTGTCAATGGCATTTACAGCTATGAACTGAAGGGGGTGTATGGTGTCATCTACTCCTTAAAACTGGTAGTTGACTCAGTTCCCCTAGTTCCTGTGTGCAACAGAGGAATATTGTTTTCTTAGAGCATTTTAAGATCTAACTCTTGTTTTCCTCACAGTGTTGGTGCACAAGCACTAACTGTCAGGGTTCATTATGGCCTTTCAAAGGCAGCAAGAGGCAGCCTTGTAATTAACAATTGTCCAGCTGGACTAAGATGGAGACAGATCAGTCCAAATGCAGGCAGGGTGAGCAGGACAAGACTGTACTGACTGCAATGCATGACACAGACGCATGTCCCAGGCTGGGCAGTGCTTAGCATGAGCAACAGCCTCATCTTCCCCTTGGTAAAACTGTTGCCAGGTGCTAGCCAATAAAATGTGTGAGTTGATTTTCCATCTTTCAGAAAAGAAGAATGAAAGGTAGAATTATGTTTTACAGTCAGCTTCAGCAGTGAATTACAGCTATTTCTACTGATATATTGTGAGTTTTCTTTTAACTACCCCATGGTTCTTATGTTATGTAACCCCATCTCCCGTGGCAGAACAGATTCCTAATATGCTCTTTCAGATATTTTTTCAGAAATACTGTTTTTTCCATTTAAAGAAAGCAATAAGCACATTTTCTTGAGAGAAAAAAGCAAACTCACTGTACAAGTTCAGGTAAAGTTTGCTTTGTAACAGTGACCAGATTTTGCCAACAGAAGCTTGTGTGTGTCTAGTGTATGTGAAGAAAACAGTTCTCGCTCTTCAGAGTTCATACTTTGACAACATATTTTACTCAGGAAAAAAAAATAGTTTGAGCCTTCTTTGAAAAAGCTCCTCAAGTATGTTTTATCAACTAGGAAAGCACTCAGCTATCATTTGAGATTATAAGGTTTGTTCAAGTTTGTGTATCAATAAATAATAATACATCTGCTATTCAGGTCTTGTTCCTGGGAGCTGGAGTGGAAGAGCATATATTGTAACTTCTGCAGTTTTGCTTTTGCCTGAGGCAAGATCCTGGCTCCATGGAAAGCAGTAGCAAATCTTGCATGAGTTTAGTGACACAGGATTTCCTCTCAGATTTTCAGTATTATAGTGAGCATCCCACACCACTGACCCAAGTCTGGCTCAGTCTCCATAGCATTTACAACTGTTACCTGTTAGGATGAAGTTCCAGTGCTCATATTACCAAAGAAAATCCTTCTGGTTAGAGTTAATAATATTGGGGCTGAAGATGGATGCCTTTCTACCCTGGCAAAATAGGCATATGCATGAGTACTCCACATCTCCCCTGGTCTAAGGCACTGGATGCGTGGGGAAGTACACTGCTTCCAGAACACCAAAACTTCATTTTTAATTATACTCTTTATTTCCACATTTTAGAGCTACATGAATATTTACTGGGGCCCTGAGTGCCCTAAGATGCCTCAATGGCCCTGATCAGCCTCACCTGGGGCTTTCTCTTACACTCTGTGCCCGTGAGACCAAGGACTCCATTTAAGCTCAGACCTGGCTAGATTGTACTGCCTCTTGAAAATACTAAGTTTTGTGAATCAGGAAACAAACAATTCACCCAGAAAAAAAAGCACTTCCCGTCAAGCTAAAAGATTGTTGTGGTGGTTAAAGAATTAGAATAAAATTTTGGAGAAGGTTAGCCTAATGCATTCCTAATATATATATAAATAAAAGGGTAAATATTTTTGTGTTGGTTATTTTGGTTAGTTGGTGTTTTGGGTTGTGGGTTTCGTTTTTGGTTGGGTTTTTTTTTTAATTGGAGTTACTTGCCTCATTTTTAAACCATCTGGGTTTTAATTTGGTTACATTTTAACTGAAAAAAATCCCAAGCTATCAGAATGAAAAGTGTTCTCTGGAAAATGTTGTGACTGGAAGTGTATTTGTCCCCAAATACCTCATCTGCTGTGGGGAAATGTGGAAAAAGCAGGTAGTGCAAAGATCTCTTTACCTTCCCCATTGTCTCTATCTACAGCAGGAGCTGTATGGAAGGAACCTTGATGGCTCCTGACCCTCACACCGCAGCTCCCTGTCTTCTCTTTTCAATAAATTCTTTAGCTGAATGCTAGACTCAGCCTGCTTCTTTACAAGTTCAAGAATATAGCCTATTATACATGCTGAATAATGGGTTCTATATGTGCAGTTTAGTTACTGGTACTCTTCCAACTTCTTGATAGTGTTTCTTGTCAGAACAGTACTTTGTAGTACTCATTTGTACATCCTCATCTGCTGACTGTCCCTAATTGTTATTTAATAATCTTCTTGGCTGACCGTTCTGAGCTCTTTCCACTAGCAACCAACTATTTGCTAAGACCCACTGAGCATGAAAGGGAGATGAGATTAGAAATGCAGTTCATGTGAAATTAGAAGTTAAGGGCACTTATGGTTTCACTTTCTTGAGGTAAGTAGATATCCATTTTTCACATGAAACTGCTTTAGCGGATGTTGTTCTTAAAATATACAACTAACATAAAACTAAAGCAGTTACAAGAAATAAATTTCTCACAAAGAATGCCAGCCTACAGAAACATTACAATGAGCTAGAGCATGTTTTTTTAATCACAAATACCCCAAACAGCATGCAGTTGCCTTATTTTTGTACAATGCTTATTACTAGTGCACTGTCAGTAGAAAAAAATCCAAATTCCTAAAAATCATTTTGAATAATTAATTATAGCCACCTGTTTAAACTGAATGTCTCTAAACCCTAAGGCAGCACGATCTGCAAGAGAATAACTCACTAAAAACAATAGGATCCATCTAAAGTCAAGGTGAACATCAGCTGAGAACTAGCAAATGCTGATGAATTTATCCCAGACTTGTAGCTTGGCCAGTGGCACAGAAATGGACACTGATGTTGTCTTCAGGGCCGGTACCTCAGTGAGGCAGCTCTGTCTGAACACCAGCTGAGTGGCTTGGTTTATTACCCTACTGAATATCCCAGGGGAATAAAACTCTGTCCGGCTAGCCATGAGTCACCTCTTGGAAGTCTTGGATCTCAGGCTTGGCTCCTGTCTCCTTCCAGGCTTTCTGAGAATATTCATAGCTCAGAGTTACTCATCTTGCTGTAGATACTGGTAAACAAGTTGGAGTTTCTTCACTGTGTGTAAGGCCCCTTATTTCCCTCGTATCTAGTCAGGGCTATCTGATTTTTCATTTTTATTGCACTGATGATCTTTGTTTGGTGCTTTTGGAGTTTATGACCTGAAGGAATAGGAATACAGCAGTAAATGTGCATGCCTGGCAAAGTTTGCTTAAAACCTTTCCTCTTTGACACTAGCTACAGATTTTGCCTTTGCAGAAGCAGCTGCATTGTTTTGTTGATAAGGTGATACTGACAGCTCGTTAGTTCCTTTGATTTAGTAACAGGAAAAGTAGTTTTCTAGTGTCGTGGTTTAATCCCAGCCAGCAACTAAGTACCACGCAGCCACTCGCTCACCTCCCCCCACCTCCAGTGGAGGAAGAGAAACAGAAGAAAAGACAAGGAAACCCATAGGCTCAGATAAGAACAATTCAATAATTGAATATAAATTAATAAAATAGTGATACTAATAATACTAACAACACTACTAATAAGATGTAATTAAAATAATACTACCAAAAAACCAAATAATATGTAACAAAGATAATGGAAAATAAAACAAATTATAGAAGTGCTGACCACCTGCTGACTGATACCCAGCCAGGTCCTGAGTAGCAAGAGCCAGAGCCCGAGAGCCAGAGCCCAAGAGTGATCACAGCAGAGTCAGAGCGAGCCCATGAGTGAGAGCATGAACAAGAAAACCAGCCAAGTAACAACCTAACAAACATGGCCTCCTGGCCCACCCCCAACTTATATACTGAGCATGACATGCTAGGGAATGAAATACCCCTTTGGTCAGTTTGGGTTGGCTGTCTGAACTCCGTGTGTGTGTGTGTCACTGCTTGTGGTGAGAAAGTTGGGAACACAGGTGCAGTATCAGAAGCTGGAAAAATCCTTGAATTGGCACAAATGCTCCTTAGCAACAACTGCAAACACCAGCGTTATCAGCACTCTTCTCAGCGCAGATCCAAACCATAGGCTCATACTAGCTACGGTGAAGAAAATGAGCTCGGTCCCGACCCGAACCAGCACACTGTGAGACAGAAAGGGCTTGGTGTAAGTTAAGCAGGCCTGATGGAGTAACCCAAAGAACAGCAGAAGACAGGAATACTGGGCAAAACTTTTTTTGTGTGTGTGTCACTTATTCCAAATTCTAGCTGACTTTATCAGAAAGATTGTTTTAATTTCTATCAGTCTGCACAAATCCCAGATTTCAGAAACAGAATAGATGAGATGGGAATCACCTGAATTCGATGTCTGAACATTTTCTACAGCAATGATTGTCAGTGTAGAAAAGGAAATGCTTATGACTGTATTTGTTGTAGACAAACCTTGAGTAAATTGGTCCTTAAAGTGACTGAATGGCAAGGGGTTAGCACACTGTAGCTTAGGTCCTTGTGTAACAGCACAGAAACTTAACTCCTGATGCAACTGTACAAATGGGACTTTTACCACTGACATGCGTAAGATTCAGCCCTGTTTCTGAAGCTTCTTTCCCACACTGAGCTGACTATTGATTCAGATCAGGTGATGAGCCAAATGAAGTTTTAAAATATTTTAAACGTGTGAAAGAAGAGATAATAAGCATATACTATTTTTCCTAGGGAATTTCTAGATGTTACTATTAAAAGAGACCGAAAAAATGTGTAATCCAAATATTTGTGTCCCAACAGACAGTTCAAAATTATTCTAAGTACGGAAAGTTTGCAGATCATCCAAAATCAAATGAAAATCTGAGAGTCTGGATTCTGCCTTACATTTTGGAAATGTTTTCCCAGATTGGGAAGCAGCCTGGTCTAGAAGAATGCACAGCACGAGGAATCACAAATGACTGGGGAACCTGCCAGTGACCAGCTGTGTAGCTTTGAGCAGTCATTCCACTCCTTGCCTCACCCTGCACACAAAATGAGGCTCAGTGCATGTGGAGGGTGAGAAGCTGGGGAGCAGTAGGGCAGGATCCTTGCCTTTCTCCAGCGTGCCTTCATGCAGAACAGAAATGTGACTGTTCTGCAGGCAGTTGGCTCTTCCTTACCCAGGAAAAGGGCAAGAGCTGCCTTGGCAAGTTCAGTCTTAAGACCTTACGGTTCTCAGCAAACAGATCCTTACAGATCTCTCTGAAAATTGCTAAGTGGTCAGGTTTGTTTCCTTTTACAGATGTAGAAAATAAGAGTTGACTTGAGAGGTTCTCAGTTGTGCTTTTGTGACTTGGGAGGATGCATCTGGCAGAAGATAGTCAGACGTGTTCTCCTATGTCAATAATGTGGTCTGAAACCCAAGAGATAACCTCTGTAGACAGAGAACTGGAGCAAAACTGAGTATGTAGCCCAAGCCAGGCTGTGCACTAAGTGTTAGGCCCTCTCTTTAAAACAGGAACTCACAAAACTTGAGGTCCACCAGACGTTAATAAGTAAGTGCTCATGTGGAAGCTGTCAAATAGCAATACTACACCCCAGAGGATAAGTTCTGTTATTTGTTATGTAGCTTCAGCCCTACTAAGCCTTAACCCACACCCGTCAAAACTGTTCCCAGACCACTAAGGCTCTTGTTGTGTGAGGCAGATATAACCCTTGTATCACTGCAGAATCTGGGTCATTCATGATATCTTGAGGACTTATTTCAGCTCATGTGGGCTTACTGTCTTCAGTGGCTTGTGCTGGAGAGCAGAGGAATAGGTGCAGACTTGCATGTGCAGAATGCATTTCATCTGGTTTTATAACACGAAAGAAAAATGTCTTATGTACTGATCCTAGTTCTTAGCAAATCCTCTTTCTTTACTGAGAATCTGTGTGCTTTTAAGTTATCTGAGAGTTATCTGTTAGCACCTCCTATTTTCACGCCCCTCCTTTTCCATCCAATTCTGGAATCCTTCCAATGGAAGATAAACCAGAATGGGGAGTGAGTTAGGCTGCCAGTTACCAATCTAGGCTCATTGAACGTGATGAGGACCCTCAGCAAAGTCTCTCTGGCAGTTGCAATCAGGCCTGGAAAAGGCATGCTAATCTGTCTCTTCTGTTATGTCCACCTTAGCTTCTGGCCACTGGAAGTACCATCAGGAAACTGCTTGCATCACTGCTCAGATGTTGTAAGTCAAGTATAACTTCTGTCTCTGATCTACTGTGCTTTACTGTACTGTCAGTCAGTGCAGTTTCTATCAAAGGTTTCTCTACCTTGCTCTCCTCTGTATAAGCACAGACTTGCTGTCACTGCTGAAAACATGAAAAGGGAAAGCTAAAGGACAGACAGGAGCCTGTCTTCGCTCTGATCAGTCTAAAAAGCTTCAGGTTCAAAAGCAGATATCGAGTGTGTTTTCGAGTCCGAATACTTCACTTAATAGTTATAATAGTATGGCTTGTTGCTTCGTAATATCTTTTTTAAACTAAGATCTGCTCACAGCATGTAACTGAGTTATCTTCACAAGACGATTCTCTTCGTATTCACTGGTGAAATGAGTGTGAACCATATAACTACTAATTCTAAGCATTATTCTTCACTTTATTTTAATGAACTGTGCTGATTTCTACTACCAGAGTGGCTGTGCCTTAATACTTAGGATGAAATATTGATGCTATTAAAGACAAATGGATTTTTTGTCACTGATTTGAGTTGGACTAGGAGTTTATAATTAAAATAATGAGATTTTTAGAATGGTATCCAGGAGAAATAATAGATCAAAAACCTGAGCCAATGTTAGAATGGATCAGTTTATAAAAACTTAACTGATTATGTGGTTGCCAAGAATTATCTGAATGGTGAGAGCATTGACTGAGGGCTGAAGACTGATGAGGCCTTTTTCTTGTCTGTCTGATGGAAAAGAGAAGTTTTGGGGTTCTGTGTTCACAAAACTAGAAGTCGGTATGTTGGTAGATATGTTTTCACAAAAATATTACACCATAGATTGCCACTCTGCTGTACCTGAGAAAGGACAGATGTCGTAATGACACGGATAATTAAATATTGATAGCACAACACAGAACAAAATTCTGATTTCCTCTGCTCTGGTACAACTGTACAGAAGCACGTCACAGTAACACCAAGTGGCTGGCTTTGTTCTTCTTCAGCTGGTTTATATGCATTGCACTGCACTCTGCAGTGTTAGGGCACTGTGCAGGAGTCTGGAGTCAAAAGGCTGAGCTGACGCTCAGCTCATGCTATTCTGTCTTTCTTACGCAGGACTGTGAGAAGCAAGGTCTGTAGTGGTGCATCAGATGGGTTCTGCCACTTAGGCTAGCTTGCCACAGCAGTCTCCAGCAGCACTGTTCTGCTGTCTTGCCCAACAAAACAAGGTAGCCTCATGTCAATATCCTTTTGGTGTTGAAGTCTGCCCTGAGCTAACTCTTGAGACACCTGAGAGCTGTTTCAGGTAGTCTAATTGTCTTAGGTCAAACCACACCAAGAATTGCTCTCAGTCTCTGGTGGCACAGGCCATTGTGTTCTGGGGCCCAGGAACATCCCTAAAATTGTGAAGTATTTACTAGTCTTGATGGATCCCAAGCTGGTACAGAACTTGCCTTGTTAAAAACTGTATTAAAACTATTTAAAGAGTATAACATTTTCTGCTCAGCTGTAAGCAAAGTATTACAACAAACCTCTAAACACAACATCACCAGCAGGCCAAAAGGGATTCTGCAGTCCACCAGAAGTCCTAGAAAAGATGTGGTGGTGTGGAAAAGGTTGATTTTAATTTGCAAGAGAAGAAAAAGTTTGCATGACTGTAGAAGTGATAAAAGATAGCTGAATAAAGGCTCAAGGAGCTGTGACTGTAGTGAGGGAAGTGGGTGGACAGATCCCTGTATACAATAGTGCTATGAGTTGTGAAATTGCTAAAATAGCCCCTGCCTAACGTAATCACCTTTCAAAGAATATTTGAGAGGCATTTTGTCAGTGAAATATAAACAAAGACTATGTTTGAAATTCAAAACTTGTCCACAGTAATTTTTCTTTCAAAGGCTGTTTCCCCTGCTTGTACTCATTCTAGTGCTTTGAAAAGACATCTTCTTAGCGGATAAACTATTTTTACTTGTTTATTAAAAAAACAAAACAAAACAAACAACACCAAAAACCCAAAACCTTTTACAAAGCAGTAAGGAAAACCAAATGCATCTTCCAACAACTTGACTCTTCTAGGAGCAATAGCAAACACAATAGAAAATGCATAAAAGCAGTCATTAACCAAGAACTTTTAGGAAATGCTGACACTATTTCTAGAGTAAAGATCTCATGAGAATGTAGAGAGAACAGTATGCCATAGTACCAGTAATTCTTTACCATTTACAAAAAGGCTGTATCAGGACAATAACTTCAGCTCTTATAAGGATTTCTCATTCTAAAACGTTCCAGATTGCACTACAGGCGAGTGGCATGATCCCTTAGCTGTCCCTGTGCAAGACTCCTGTTGGCTTCAAAGGCAGTGCTGTGTTCAGGCTGACATGGGATCATGACCTTGACCCAAAGACAAATTATTCACTGTGGTCACTTCAACTCGTGCTGAACAGGAAGTAAGGAAAAGAAAGGGAGCAAACCGCCTAATATTGTCTTTATTAGCTGTTGCTTAAGGCAGGAAATGGAAAAAAGACACTTCTTTTTGCAATTCCAGTTGTGGTGGGAATTGAATTATGGAGAAGATACATCAGTAGCATTGAGATGGGGCCCTGAATACAGTCACATCTAGATATCTCAGGTATCCCCGACAGCTTATCATCACCTCCTCTGTTTTGCATCTTCAACACTGAAGTTCATGAACACCAGGAATAGTGACATGTGGTTTCTTGTGGTTTTGTGTCTGGTGGCTGACAATGAGCTAAGACAAGGAGTTTCTTTGCTGCAGGTGGAGTGTTTATTGGCCTTCCTCCTCAGTGGATTCTCTGTTTTCTAATAAGACAATCTGTCTTGCAGCTTTTCTTCAGGCAGGTCATGCCAGCGGAGTACTGACAGGACTGCCCTCCTCTACCCATCTCCTGATTACTCGTTACTGACAGGAACACACTGGTCTCTCACCTCTGTCACAGGCCTTTGGGTCTCCCTATTAACATTTAAACTATGGCTTGTTTTGACCATCAGCTACAAGTTTTTAGAGGGAGCTGTGAATGTATCATGACTTTGTATGATTTGATGTATAGCAAACTGAAAAAAAATCAGTCACTAGCATTGTTTGCAGGCATTGGTGGAAATAATCTCAAAAGGAACCATGTTAATTCGTGGGCACTAGCATAGTTTTTCTTGGTTGCAATGTGAATCACCAAAAAGATTCAAAACATATATATGCCATTGTATATTCTACCCATTTTATGCTTGGAGATTCAAAAAACATAGGAGCCCTGTTCCAAGGAGGCCTGTGGGAAGGCACATAGCCCAGATCTCCTCAGACCCTCCAACATCTCGCTGGGAAATCCTTGACTGTACAGAACTGGGGTGTGGGGGTCTGACTTGTGAGCTACCAGTGGCCCCCACTGCTGTTTCCAAAAGTCACTCCACTGCCAGTTGAGGGCCTTGTGTCACTATACATGTCCACTCAGATGGCCAGCTGCGGCCTCAGCCTAATCCCCAAGAATTAGGGGAAATGGGTTGTATATTATCCATCAGTCATGAGTATATGAAAGAGAAATCCAGCCTGGCAGTTGCACAGCTACTTTCCATGCCTGGTTTCCCATGAAGCCTACCTCCTATTTTGTTTTTTATTAGCTGTTGTTTCTAATTTTTGTGAAGGGATCAGGAAGCTTGTTCTAGCCACAGTCAGTAAACTGTCTTGGCAGAAATGAGGAAACTGTTAAGAGGGAGGGGCTGCTACATTGTGCGGGTTACTTAATTGTCTTAATCGAAAATATATGAATATAAATAGACCTCAGACTTCCTCTCCTCTCTCTCTTTTTCCAAGCTGAAAGACATCCAAGGCCGTAATAAACCCGAGGGCTGTTGGGTGGCGGACGGGAGGCGTGCGGGGCCCGGGGCGCTCCCCCGGGGGCCGGGCTGGCCCGACGCTGTGCTCCGCTGTTTGCTTTGT
>NW_010273684.1:0-10248 GCF_000690775.1 Eurypyga helias
AAAAGTCAAACCACTGAAGAACATCAAAACGACCAGCCAGTGCGTCAGGCTGCTGAGACTGAAGAGGCTCAGGTGCAACGTAGGGGTGAGCTGTTCATGGCTCAGTGGGCTACTCTCACCCCAAGAATTAAATTGCATGATGGATGTCGATTGCTGTGTATGACCCTGCCGCTCCGTCATCAGTACTACAGCAGGAGCTCCACGTTGCTGGCCAGGCTAGGAGCAAGGTGGAGTTTGTTGCCATGTTAAACCCTATGAATTGGCCCAAAGGGTCCAGGGGTGGAGATTTGAACAGAAAATACTTTTAAATTGTTAAAATTCAACAGGGACTGGCTGGGCATTGGTATCATTCATCACTCCCCACCTTGACTTTTGTCTCTCTTTTATGTTGTTTTCCTTCTTATTACTTATTATCATTATTTAATTTCAATTATTAAACTGTTTGACCGGTTGGAGCGAGTCCAGAGGAGGCCATGAAGATGCTCCGAGGGCTGGAGCCCCTCTGCCATGGGGACAGGCTGGGAGAGTTGGGCTTGTTCAGCCTGGAGAAGAGAAGGCTCCGAGGAGACCTTATAGCACCTTCCAGTGCCTGAAGGGGCTACAAGGAAGCTGGGGGGGACTTTTTACAAGGGCCTGTAGTGACAGGACAAGGGGTAACGGGTTTAAATTGAAAGTGGGGAGGTTTAGATTGGATATCAGGAAGAAATTCTTCATGGAGAGGGTGGTGAGGCACTGGGACAGGTTGCCCAGAGAAGTTGTGGATGCCCCATCCCTGGGAGTGTCCAAGGCCAGGCTGGATGAGGCTTGGAGCAACCTGGTCTAGTGGAAGGTGTCCCTGCCCATGGCAGGGGGTGGGACTGGATGGGCTTTAAGGTCCCTTCCAACCCAAACCATCCTGTGATTCTTACCTCAACCCAGGTAAGGTAAGAGTTTTCTTACCCTTTCTTCCCCTCTCTGATTCTCTCCCCATCCCACCTGGGGACAGGGGAGGTGAGTGAGTGGCTGTGTGGTGCTTGGTTGCTGACTGGGGCCAAACCACAGCACTGATGATTGACTAGAACTTCACTATGCAGGGCAGTATATATATAGGCATCTCGTTAAAGTAGCAGTGAAGTAAACAAGTAAAATGCTAATTAAATCAGTCTACTCTTTCTATGGCTACCAGGGTTACACCCACCGAAGGGAGAAAACTTAGCCTTGCTATTAGCAGAGAAGAGGCAATTGCACCGCTCAAGGAATTTAGTCTTTAAGCTCCTCATAAACGGGATTTCAGTCCTGCAGATTTAGGACTGGTGCTCTGCTTGAATACAGTATTCCACAGAAGAGGTTCAAAGGCATACATCTTAACCTGGGAAAACATCCGTTTCCCCATTCTCATGAAATATACTACTTGGCATGAAAACCAGTTCTGCTGACGGAACAGTCATGCGCAAGCCAGCATGAGCACACCCCTCCCTGCAAACGCAGCTGTACCAGCTCCGCTTCACTGGCGCACGGAATTGCGCTAGCGAAGGCTGGTACAAGCGTGCCCAAGGAGGAAGCTGTCATCACGTTACAGAACCATACCAGCCCACCTCCTTCTCCCGTTCACAGAACTCGCTGATGCTCTGCCCCCACAGAAACAGCTCTAGAAGGGGGGGGGTTTAGAACCAACGCAGCACAGCAGAAAGCAGTCTGGATTCGTGTTTATTGAAGCCAGTAATTAAAGACGTCCTCATTTTGCCAGCACTAGAAAGCAAGATTCCACATGACTGCATACTGCACCTGGTTAAAGCCATACAACGGGACTACGGTTTGTTTCATACATTTGCAGTCCTAATTGTAAGTTGGAAAAAACCCAATAAACTTAGTATACAGGACAGTGAACTTCCATTTACAGCATGTATATTGTTAAGTTCAAGATGTACAGAGCAGTCACTTTCAACGTAGTTAAATTAAATAAAATACGAAATTCTGTTCAGTTTAAACAGTTTTTTAAAATGCCAATAAAAAAAAAGTGCAAACTTAAAATCAAGCAGCATAACCACAGCATTTTTATGGAGGGCCAATCTTTAAACTTTTCTATTTGCTTCAAGTTGAATGCTTCTGTCTTTTGTTTTCTTAGTTTAAACATGAACAGCAGATGCAGTCACTATAATGCATATAAATATAGTCATATAATAGTTTAAACAGTCTACCATACAAGTGTATCTGCAAATAAAATGAAGTTTCACTTGAAAATGTAAAGGCTGTTTGCAATTTGGCCTTTGGTTCCAATGCTTGAAGACACCAGAGTAACAACTGTGCAGCTCACCAAAGTTGACAGACTTTGGCAACCACAGGACGCTACGTTACTTACACCTTTCTTTCAGTAAACTAGGAGCATTCACTTGCAATTAGAAATCAGAAATCTGTTCCTGTTATCATGCATCATCAGTTTTGAGCAATTTTAGTGTATTTAGCTTTTTTCTAGAACTGGAAAGTACTTCAATTTTAAGTTTTAGCCATATTGCTAAAGTGCTTATCAGGTTAGATGACAAAAAAAATGCAGTTTCAGACTGAGGTTTTCCAACTATAACCCATCCCGTACTTCTTCAGTTTTCCTGGCGAGTGGTTGATGTTTTAGCCTCCAGTCTCAGGAGGACAGTGTGTAATTACTTCTTCTGGTGTGGTGACTGGCAGCTGGCCCCGATCACACCAGCAAGTACATCCACATTACCCAGCAGCCGACCGCAGTCTAACTGTTACCTAGGCAACTGTATAACTTCAGGTCATACCGTTTAGTACAAAAAGTAAAAAAAAAAGGAAAAATAGAGCATTTTCAACAAAAAACCCCTGGCACAAATAACATACTCATGTTAATGTTTGTCAAAGAGGCAAGTAAATACTCTTAGCTTCCTAGATAACGTTTAGACAGACTTACAAGAACAGCCTCTTGATGTAACACAGGAAGTTAACATCCAGTACGGTGTTAGTGGTCGATCTAATCCTGTATATTTCAGTAACAATATATATTAGGGAAGTTATATCCAGACATCAGATTTAGTACAACAAGTTCATATCGATAAAAAGTAAACTCTGCATAATTCAAACTGTGGTTTTTCCCTTCAGCGTTAAGAGCACAGAATATGTTTGGTATTCTCAACCCATGGTGGCGTGCACACGTAGAACAAGCACACCGCGTACAAAATCAAAGTGCCGTTTCAGTGGCCAGAGCAGTGGTGTTTGTCTTTACAGAACGGTGTGACAGAGCTCCGTTAGCGCAGTGGGGACAGCCACAACCCACCTTTCCACATGAAATGCTACATTAAAGGAAAATACAAACCAAGTCACTGGGTCTGCTCATCCACACTTCTTGGGTTACCTTCAGACCTGGAGCTGGCTGCGCCTGCGGCGGATGTGGCTGGAGCTAGGGCCTTGAAAGCTTTAAAAAACCCCCACAGGTGTAAGGCAGGAATCAGTTCTAGTTGGTAGCTAACAGCAAGTTACAAAAAGTAAGAAAAAAATACCCCGAGTGTTCTGTAGCACGTGTCATTTTGGGAAAATGATAGGTCACCCACCATTCTTCATAGGCTAGCCTCTTGGCATAAAAAAAAAGGCAGAAGCTATCAGAAAACAGGATTTAAAATTAAATACATATCGCCGAACTACGGATTTGAAAATAAAACCAAACAGTGACTGTTTGTACTACAGTGCACAATAAGTTCAAGCACCTTCTAACGACACATCACACACCGTGCCAGGCACTTGGATCTAAACAAGTTACAGTTTCTCCCTTTGCCAGCTACACCAGAAAGGGCATCCACACTCTTAGACGTCTTTTAAAAACTAAACCAAGATTTATAACAAGAATAAATTCCCATGATGCTTAGTGTTTGGCCTGGAATTCTCCAATGTAAAGTGGTCTTTTTAAAACAGTGATTACGTACCCTGTGTGAGACACAGGGTTTACCAACATTGCTCCTCTCCACTCAGTCCAACATTCTGGTTTCTTACTGTCCCAAACCAGTTTCCCCTTTCAGGGCTCCATTCCCTACCTAGGCTTCTTTCACCCAATTAATGCTCTGTTACACCACCACCACCCCCCTTCCAAGAATATAACGCATTTGCAAACATACAAGTAGCCATTTCCAGTAACTCTGAAAGAGGATATCATTTCTCTTTCTTGCCTTGTGTGCAGTCAGTAGTAGTATTTTAGTAAGAACTCTCCACTTTGCTTCTCTCTGTTCTTCACAACAGGAAATGCAGCTGCACCTGCTTACCTCCAAAACCAAAAGAATTGCCCTATATAAACTCTAAATGGTTGTCTTATACAGAGGGATTTTATATGCAAACTTCCTGAATGTGCACTTTTTACTGGGACAAGGCAATGATGTAGTAGGCTCATTTCCCCTGCCCCAAGAAAACTGATAGCATCTGCCATAGCAGAAAATTCCTGGTCTTATCAGATCAATATACATAGTTATTTGGTCATTTACATGTGCAGTTTTTATGCGCTATCAAGCTTCGTTCTCGGTTGGAGGAGAGTTTGCTGTTACCATAGAGTCTGGCTTGCGAGTCATCCTATCCAACTCCTCTTGGACGTTTGTCAAAACTGGTTTTTGTCCTGCCAAGAGAAAGAACAAGGTTAAAGCATTCTACTGTCAATGAAATGTGTCCACAGGTGAGTACAAGCGCTCATAAAAATCACTTCTATATGGCAGCACTTCTGTTTCACCAGTGGGCCTGACACAACGCAAGGTGATGTCTATGGAAAGACGGATAAATGCCAGGGTTCGATTCACTTCCGAGAGATGAAATTCTGAATTACACAGCACCGTAAAGCACAAAACTGTCTGTGATACATCTTACAGCAACTAACATCTTCGAAACAAGCACATTTGAAATGCTTTATAAAAATCAATTGTACACACTTCTATTACTAGTATTGATAGCAAGGGATTTATTCAACACAGATTTAACCACGTTTTCCAAGGTGCACAGGACACCCGCTAGCTACCAAAAAAAAGTCACATTTGTTTGGTCACACTTACACTTGCTGCATTTTAACAGTAAACTAACAGGAAGAACTCTTACGCCTGCAGACAATGTTTCCCTTACAAAAGGCAGTATGAATTTCATATCCCTGCAGTATCCCGGCGCAGTCGCTCCAAGAAGGACTTCAGCTGGGAACAGATACACTGGAGTGTTCGACAGAAACACGTATCTTACGTTCTCGTATTACACTCAAAACTTCTTATCAATTCTCCAACTAAACACCTGTTTAATTCTCTCGTTCTGAAAATTATAAACCCACAGACAAATTAATCACTAAACCTGGGACAATATATTCTAATGCTTCGAGCATACAAGCTTTTAAGAATAAAAAGCTGTATTTTTAGGCAAAAAGTAGATTATATAACTGTGTACAGCTTCCTTACATAGTCAAAGAATTTAACAAGCATCTGGTTTCCAGCTCAAATGTGTGTGAAGTGTTGGGTGGATGTTTTCCAGGGTGCATGCTGAAAACATTAGGACAGCAAGATTTGACTGAGAGATCTAAGAGGGTTTTTTCCAAAGTACAAAGACATAACCGAGTTAAAAGGTTACCCTTAATCACTGTAAGGGTTTGAGATTTGAGTACTAGTCATAAGCCACAGTACTCCTAAGAGCATCTATTCAAAGTACGAGTATTTAAATAAAATTTTAAAATGAGTATATCAACTGTAACGTTAAGTGTCTTGTGTTGTAAGTTATGTGTAGACAATGGTACATTGGAGTTAAAAACCCGAAAGCAATAAAAACCACAGAAAACTATTGCTCAAATAAAATTAGATCTAAAGAAAAACTATAGCTTTTTCTTACGTTAGATGAGCTGGATCCTTAAGCCTCCAAATCATACCAAGCAGCTGTCTTCTGCACCTACCTCGTACCGGACAAGAAAAACATTGCCAAGCTGCCCAACGATGTGTTGGTTTACACCCCCCCCCTTACCACCATCGCAGCTAAGCACCCTTCCAAGGAGAAGAAACACAAGGAGCTGATTTTAAGAAAATAAAAATCTCCCCTCCGTTATAAATTAACTGGATACCGGCGTTCTGTTTCCCTATGAAAACACCGCCAAGGACGCTAATGGCTTCAGTCAGTGCGATGTGCTCTACAGAACTGGAGGTGTTCTCCCTTCCAGATACAGTGAGGGCAGGGAACCTTAGTTTCTTACCTACTGCACAGGCCTACAAGGTGAAGGCAAATCTTACAATCTGCCAGCATCTTCTTGTGAATATAAATGAAATAACTTCTTAAGGTTAGAAGTCCATGTGAAGGAAAATAATCCACCACAGTAACCACCAACTGGAGGTCTTTGAAAGATTCTGGTCTACACATGGAATAAAGACAATCCAGAAACATAAAGGCAAATCAGTGGATGAGGAATTATGTAGTGTGAAAAATGGACATGACATTGCAGCATCTGCCCAGGTGCGAGTTCTCTCGGGTAAGAGTTAATATACAAAGATGATCAGAGGGCTGGAGCACCTCTCCTATGATGAAAGGCTGTGAGAATCGGGCTTGGTCAGCCTGGAGAAGGGAAGGCTCCGAGGAGACCTCATTGCAGCTTTCCAGTACCTGAAGGTGCTACACGGCAGCTGGGGGGAACTTTTACAAGGGCCTGTAGTGACAGGACAAGGGGGAACAGCTTTAAATTGAAAGGGGGGAGGTTTAGATTGGATATCAGGAAGAAGTTCTTCCTGGAGAGGGTGGTGAGGCACTGGGACAGGTTGCCCAGAGATGTTGTGGATGCCCCATCCCTGGAGTGTCCAAGGCCAGGCTGGAGGTGGCTTTGAGCAACCTGGTCTAGTGGAAGGTGTCCCTGCCCATGGCAGGGGGGTTGGAACTGGACGATCTTTAAGGTCCCTTCCAACCCAAACCATTCTATGATTCTATAACAGAACCCAATCAGTCAATTAGGCTGACCAGCATGTTGAGACCCACAGCGTCTCCCCTCACCCTGTGACACAATCTCAAAATTTCAACCACAGGATATTCACGGCTGTAGGAGAAACAGACGGTCTCTGAATCTGATTATTTTACGTCAACCTTGAGAAAACAGGGCTTTTTAAACAGTTTAGATCAGACATTTAAAATGCCCACAAAGATCATTTTAGCACATTTACTCACACAGAGGATGCTGCCGTTAGTAAGACTTTCGCAAAGATATTCTCCTCAAGTCTTCCACAAAAGAGCACGTAATCCTTTCTGTTGTCAATAGCACCAGCTACCTTATCAGCTGAGCAAGAGCTTTCCAGACAGACAGCCATGTGAGGAGCCCTTACCTCTTCAGGAAAGTTAACTCTCATTCTGACTGACTGCAAGATATGGGCGGATCAGCCGACAGGGAACAGGCATATTCTCTTGTGAGTGAAAGCCGACTGTTCTGTTCCAAAGTCAGGGAAGGAGCGTGAGCTGCCAACCTGATGCAGCCAAGAAAAGCCAACTGCGGCCTTGAGATCACTCGGGAGAAGTATTTCCACCAAGGAAAGAGAACTGCTGTACAGCACCACAACGAGATCTCTGGTGTGCTGCACAGTCACGCGTGCTCAGGAAAAGGTAATCCAATGACGGGAAGTAACGAAGAAGAAACTAGTAGGGAAACAGCTCAACTTCTAACGGAAGATTAGAAGGGAACTTGTCTAATTTGGTCTAACAAAACAAGAAGGTAAAACAAGAATATATGACTGTGATCGCTAGCTGTGTCACGAGAGAAATAATCTATTTAAATTAGAAGTTAATGCTGATACAAGGGGGGTGGGGGTGGGCTGGGGGAAGAGGTACACATAGCCATATGCTACCTTTGGAAACTCCTGAAAGGCACATGATGTTCTGCAAGACTGAAAGAGGAAATAGTAAAGCCCATTACAGACTGGTTAGTTTTCCCTCTGGTGTTTTTTCCAGAAATGACCGTTACGTTTTAGAAGCTCACAAACAGCCTACCAGCACAACAATCACACGGATCTGTTACCCGCAAGCGGTGTCAAGCCAGGCAGGTTTACTTCTGTGACAGTGTACAGCTCCTGTGGAGAACGGAGAAGTGCTTGGTACCGCGTCTCACATAACCTTCATACAAATAAACTAGAAAAAAGCTGTCCTGACACTTCATAAAAAGGAATGTTCTGTAACTCATAAAACTACTCATTAGTTATCCACAGTACTAGTCAGTAGTTCTGTTCAGCAATCTCCCCTGCCCAGCTGCTGCAGATCCCGGATGTGCAGGCAAGTGTGCTTGAAGGAACTACAAAGGATTTGAAAGACAGGAGTGGAGGTAAGAAGTTATTTATATCAAAAATTATGAAAGTACTGCATAATAACAGAATGGAAAACAATGATAAAAGCAAACATACCCTTTGGAAATTCTAAAGTAATTTGACACAGACTAGCAAACCCCCTACCAGGAAGCAGAAATTGTACTAAACTGGATGTACTCCTGTAAGAAATCCTGATCGATACCACAGCAACATAAAAAAACCTCGCGTCACGCTGAGGCATCTTAATAGAAGCGCACTACATCAGACAGATTAAGTAACCCCTACGCAGAGCAGACAAGGTCTTGTCTGAAGTACTGCCTTCATTTCTAAGCACCAAAAGGAACAGGTCATCTGAGCAGGACAGCCCAAAGGGCACAGTAAGAATTATCAGGAGCACAGGAAGAATTATCAGAGCCGTAACAAAACACATGCTGTGAGGAAAGGCCGACAGAAGCGTATTCTTGTAGTCCAGGCAAAAGTCACAGGCGAAAGGGTAACAAGCTTTCAAAGATACAAAAGACTGCTGCAGACACAAAGGGGCTACGCTGATCTCTGTGGCTCAAACAAGACAAGTACTGGGATTAAGAAATACTGACTGTACAAGAGAAAAAATAACTAAGAAATTAAGCACTGGAATAGGCTTCCTGGAGAGATGACATCACACCTTTTATTTCAGAGTTCGTTTGTTTTTTCATCACTAGCCAGGGACCCCCTACCTGGTTCTGCTTTAGATAAAAAGCATGGATGAAATAATCCCTCAGCATTAGCTCTAGTCCCATCCCTAAAAAGTTAATTTGACATTGTGGACAGTCACAGCACGATGCTGCACTCGATGAAGCAAGGGGTACCCAGCAGACTTTAACTGAAGAGAGCACTCTGGATTAAGAGAGAATTAAACAGTTTTATAATTTAGGCACAACAATACGATGTAAATAACACAATACTTTTTATTATGTTTATAATAAATTTAGTAAAGTATAGAATTCATCATGCTAAAACAAAAAAACCCCCCAAGATATCACTGACTTGCCCTGCTTGAGCTTTCAGAGCATGGAATGTCATATAAAGCCTTCCTAATTAAAAAAACAATAGAATTCTTGCTTTCCCTCTCCATGAATAGTTTCAGTTCAAATATCCACCCTCCAACAACTGCTCTGGTTCTTTCACTGGCAGTATCATCACTGTGGCTGGCATCATGTACTTTTCACTCTGAGTCCACAACGTCTGGGCCTCACACACTCCTCTAAGATCAGAAACCGTGGGTTTGGCATCCTCACCACTCAATTTTACCTGACTTCACAGGTCTGGGATCAGAAGTAGCATAGCGAAATCATTCTGGAAGGAAAGCTCCTGAACATCAAGTGTGACGGGAATGCCAATATCGAAAAGAAACAGTTAAATAATCAAAGTAGTCAATTTCTAACACTGTGCTGAACAACCACGCATTTTACAGCACTTTGTGGAGGTACCAAGTATTCTGATGGGCTTCTTTCCCCTTCACCTGAACTTGCGCAATTCAGCAGCAGCAAGTGTCTCGTACCATGCAGTCGCAGGCACATACACAGAACGACCAGTGCTATCAGCTGGGCTGGATCACGACAGAATGCTACATTAATGAGAGAGTAACTTTGAGCTGTCATGAGAAGTTATTAGTTTTAACTTAAAATGTGGAGAAATTTCAATAGTTAGACTGGAAACTACGGTCCAAACTCAATAAACTGCATTTCCTTCAAGCAACAGTTAAGTTTGCCAAGAAAGGAAGGAATTCTAAAGCAAAAATTAATATCAGTACTTTCTGAACATGGTCAAGACTCAAATGTTACTTATAGCCCAGCAGTATAATTTCACTTGAAGAATCAGTAATACAAGAAGCCCTGGAGTTATGAAGTTGCACTAGTTTAGTTCTTTTTTAAAGACTGCGCATTTTGGTGCTGTCATCTGCAAAGTCTGTCTCTTTACTGACCAACTGTCATGGTTTGACTCTGGCTAG
>NW_010273685.1:0-13153 GCF_000690775.1 Eurypyga helias
CTCTCCACCCAGCCTGTCCTGGTGAATGGATCTGAACAAAGCAGCCGAGAGCTGGGCAGTGTTTGTCTCTCTGTGTATTGTACGCTGGAGATCAGTGCCAAAAGCAGCAGAAATCAGGGTTCTGCTGGGAAAGTTCTGACACTCACGGCAGAAAACCGCAGTGACGCGTTCTAAAACCTGAAACGGGCTTAAACAAACCTTTGTTTTGGCTGTTTTCTGGACAGCTTTGTAGCGTTTGCTACACGTTCTTTGGATGAGTTCTGGCAAAACGTATCTAATTTACTTCACTGCCTTTGGAAGTAGCGCTTGAACGACACGGTTTGTCCTTTGGTGCATGAGGAGAACACTCCAACTTCCTCTGCCCAGAGAAAAACCAACTCGCAGAGCAAAATCGGCCAGGATTGGTAAGGGGGTGGTAAGGAAAAGAGTAATAGTAGCAGCTTGAGTCCAGATGAGGTAGAGAAGGTCCTTCCGGAAGGGCGACCTCACATCGGTGTGGATAAATCGGAAGTGTGACTGCGAAGGAGCAGCCATTCCGGTGGGACAGGCGTGTCACCGGGCCTGCGTGGAAGGTTTTCAGCGCAGCGCTCGTCCAGGTGGATGGTCTCTGTTTGGTTTTTGTGAATCCCTTGGGGGTGAGTGCGTGGCTTTATCAGACACCACGGTTATTTTTTCTTTTTTTTTCATAGAAACCGCAATGAGCTTGCTGAGACCCTTGAGCTCCTGAAAGCGCAAATTGATCCGGCCCTGTTGAAAACCAGCAGTTCGCAGCAGGAGAATTCGTCACGCGAAAGCCCAAGCACAGAAGACGAAGACGCCAAAAAGGGGGATGAAACATCTGCACAAGGTTTTCTGCCTTCTTTTCTCCAATTTTTAAGTGTTGTGCTGTGGCAGTGTTAGAATTTCCAACTTCATGGAAAGTTACCGTGTTAGATTAGCACTTCTCTTCAAAGTGAGTCAAGTAAATATTGAACACTTTGAGATTCTGAATATTATTGGGGTTTTTTTAGTGCATATTTAGGCTCAAGGGTTTGTTTATGAGGAGAGCTGCATATAAAGTGTTTTCTAAGTAATTTTATTTTTGCTGTACGTTTTGTATAATATTGTAAAGACTGGTCATTGTATGTTTCTGTGGAGTATCGAACTGTTGCCAAACTTTTCCTGTTCTAGCAACATTAAAATTTCAAAAGGAAAAAACCAAATCTGTTTTGTGCAATGCCATGGTTGAAATCAGTACAGTTTTGGGTGCGGTGTCTATTTTTGCTTTTGAGTTTCAATCAAGAAAATAGAGGTTGCTTCCTCAAACTGGTCATAACCCACGTGATTTTTCAAGAAGACATGAGCTGCTGTTTAAAACGATTTGAAATCCTAAAGTACTTGAGAAGTGAAGTGATTCTGAGCTGCCTCCACTGTTCTTGTTAACAAAGAACCTTTTTTTTTTCATGTCATTGCACATATTTAACAACTTACCCGACCTGTTTGTCTGTGCATTCGCTTTGCTAAGTGTGGGTATCAGCCTGAAGTATTTTGTGTTATGAGAATCTGAGCTTTTTTTAGGTTGTGGAAAGCAAAAAGCTTGTTATCACAAGTCATTTTACCCCAGTTACTACCTGGTATTATCATTCTGTTAAAATACAGAAGATTTTCACAATCAGGGTTGAGATTTAAGGGTTCCGCTGTGTTCATACGTGTTTCTTCTCACCCGTTTGTTTAATATATGGAATTAGGCAAGGTCTGTCGTGGCTCCGATGCCAAAGAGAGAGGCTTGCTCTTTTATTGTTATTCTTTGCAACAAGCAGTGTAGAGCAGCAGAAATGGATAAAACAGATGGGATTTGAGTTGTGGAGGAGCAGTGTCGAGATGGCAGCGAGCGGTGACAAACACGGGCAGGAGGGTCTCGCCGTCGAAGGCATTTCCAGTGTCTGCCTGCGTGCAGAAGTCACGACGTGACCTGCGGGGTTACTGACAGCTCTTTCTTCTGAGTTCTCATCTTGCCTTTATCTCACTCGAAATTGTTCTTAAGTCATCTAATTGAGATCGCTGCTTCAGATAGATTCTGCGTTGGATTCAGGAGGAGCCATTGGAAAACCTTTACAACCAGTGGTTCCCCCCGTAGATAAGTCCCCAAGTCCTTTGGCACGCTCACCTGGGTCAGCGCCCGCGTCAGGCTGCGTACCGGTGCGGAATCGCTCCTAGGCACCGATTCCGCGTGCGGAGGGAACGGTGAAACCATCCCCGTGGGCAGTCAGCGTGCTCGCGGAGCGCTACGTCCCCGTCGAGAGGCTTTAGTGTGGCTGCTTCCGCGCTCGGAGCCCTTCGGAGGTGCAGCGAGAGACCCGACGCCTGTTTGCTCAGGCCGCGTCCCGAGCTGTTCAGTTAGCGCGTGCCAGAAGGAGGTAAACTGACCCAACGCCGTGTTTTACCGGCCGGATGGATGGACTCGAGGCGTTACGGCGACGTGCGTGTCGGCCGACTCGCTCTGGGTGTACGAAAGGCGTCACGAGCCGTTCAGGGAGTTCAGCTGCAGAATGACTCCTGCTTTTCCGTGCGGAGGAGTTTGGGAATTCTGCTGATATCCCTGGTGTTGGAGGGTTGGGAGAACACGGCAGGGGATGGCAGGGAATGGTAGAACGTCGTTCAGACGGACAGGAGCGAAGGGAGGGTGGAAGACGACAGAGACAGAGCAAGTATCTCATTCTCACCGTCCAGCAGAGAATTACAGCACGGTTTGGGTTGGAAGGGACCGTAAGGACCATCTAGTTCCAACCCCCTGCCATGGGGTTGGAACACCTTCCCCAAAGGAGGCAGCTTTTGTTCCAAGGGCTCCAAGTTGGGAGCAGTGGGGACCTCGGGCGTGAAGGGGAAAAACCAGCCCTGAGCCCTCAGTGTGTTGTGGCTTCTGGTGCCTTGGAGATGCGTCTGTCCCTGCCGTGCTGATTGCTGGGGCTTACTCGGACGCTCGTTCTGTGTTTGCAAACACTGTGAAATCTGTGCGTTCCTCACCGCCACTCTCTTCTGAAAATGCTTATTTTCTTTAGCGTAACTAAGTTAACTGCCATACTTTCCCCTGTATGTTTCTAACCACTTCAGGAAGCTCTCACCTTGGAGAAGAATTACACTGGTGTGTAGGGAGAAGGGATTAAGACAGGAGGAAAATAACCCTCTTTTTGTTGGGAGTTATGGCATGCTCGCCGTAACGTCTCCCAGGTGGCGGAAGATATTGTTACGGTACACGTGGTGCTATTATATTTGCTTTTTCTAATTAGTTCTGTCATAGAATCATAGAATCACAGAATGGTTTGGGTTGGAAGGGACCTTAAAGACCATCTAGTTCCAACCCCCCTGCCATGGGCAGGGACACCTTCCACTAGACCAGGTTGCTCCAAGCCTCATCCAGCCTGGCCTTGGACACTTCCAGGGATGGGGCATCCACAGCTTCTCTGGGCAACCTGTGCCAGTGCCTCCCCACCCTCTCCGGGAAGAAATTCTTCCTGATACCTGATACCTTCCTGTCCCTAGCTGACTCAAAATTAGGGTAAAATTAAAAAAGCTGAGGTACTAAGAGGCTGTGGTAGTGATAAATAATAGGCTTCAGCGCACGGTAACGGATTGGGCGTGTGGTTCCTTCTGAATGCTGGCAGTGTGCTTTAAGCCCTGACGATCTCGGGTTGACTCTGCAGGGTAGGCATAACCTAATTCTTTAGGTGCTGCAGGTTTTTCTGGTACACGCTCCTCACTGCGCTCGTTTAGAAGTGGCAGATGAGGCGAACGTGGAATACTGTCTGTTCCTTGCATTTGGATAGGACGCTGGGGATGGAGGCGTTGGCCGGAGAATCCAGGTGAATTCCGAGACACGCTATAATGTTGAAGGCCGCCTCCTTTCTCCAGCTGTTGCATTTCAACAGTGAATTATTTCTGGAAATTAAACTGTGTACAAACAGGGGGCTGATTTCTGTGTGGAATTTCACTTGGAGACCCTGGAGCCTGGTTCCGGTTTGAAGGGATTCAGGAACTCGAGTCGGGCTTGAAGTCGATGCATCGTGCGCTCTCTGCTTAGGTTTTACGTGTCCTCCGAAAGTATTGTGGTACCTGTGGAGAAGGGGCTGAGATGTCTGTGTAAAGAAGGGTAAAACTAAAATTCTGCTGCTAGCTTCCGAAACGGAGGTTTATCTTGGTATGGAATTACACCGAACTGCGATTCCATAGCGAAAAATTGGCAACGCACTCTAAGGATGGCGTGAACAAGCCAGGCTCCTAGTGACTCCGTGAGAGAAGGCTCATTCGCGGGGGGCCGCGGGGGGCTGGGTTTTTCAGATGTGCCTTTGTTTTGATGGATGCTGTTTGTGTCCCCCGCTTGTCTCATAGTTGTTTTCTTCTGTCAACAGAAAATTCGTTAAAAATCAAAGAAAAAAAAGAGGAGGTGGAGGAAGAATCAGTGGAAGCGGAAAGCCTTCCTCTTCCGGTGGTCAAAGAGGATGAAAATACGCTGAAAATTGAGAAAGTGGAAGAAAAAGAAATTATAAAGCTGCCAGTAATAGTCAAATTAGAGAAACCTTCAGAATACAGCGAAGAAAAGCCAACTGTCAAAGAAGAAAGCGATTCCTTTAAGGAGAACGTCAAGCCTGTGAAGGTGGAGGTGAAGGACAACAAAATAGAAGCAAAAGACTTAAAAGAAGTAAAAAGTTGTACAGACAAGATAGCAGTGCATGAGCCGGAGAGGTTAGAATTTTGTGTTAATGTCAAAACTCCCCAAGAAATTGTAGAGAAATCTGTGGAAGAAAGTGAGAAGCTCAAAAACGACCAGCAGGCCAAAATACCGCTGAAGAAGCGAGAGATCAAGCTGACGGACGACTACGACAGCCCCATCAAGGGGCCCCTGTGTAAGTGTGTGACTCCCACCAAGGAGGTGTTGAAGGAGGAAGGGAAACCGGAGGAAGAAGCTTTTAAGAGAGTCCCCACGATTACCGCTTTGTGTCCTGATGGGAAAGTGCTAGTAAACGGGGAGGTTAGCTGTGAGAGAGTGACCCCAAGCGTCATACACAACAGCAGGTCCGAACACTCCGCTGGCCCGAAGGAAGAGAGCGGCTCGTTGAAGGAGAGGAACGGAAAAAGCGGGGAGAAGGTGTCAGAGGCTGTTAGTAAAATGATAAAAACGTGCGAGGTTGAGAAAAAGGTGGGAACTGCGGTGAAGGAAACGGGGGCTGCGGTTTCCGAGGTTTCTAATCAGAAAGTGCCTTCGAAGGAGGAATCCGGTCCTGTGGAAAAAGAGCCCCTTGACAGCACGAGCGCCGAAACGGGGGCAGAAGCGTCTGCCAGCGCCGAGGACTGTGCCAAAGCAATGGAAGAGAAACCGGGCGTGAGAGTCAAAACGGACAGACTCTCGCCACCCAAAGAATGTTTAGGGAAGCCCCCGAATCCTTCGGCTCCCACAGAGCTGCCCACGCCTGCGCTGCCTGATGGAGAGACGTTGAAAAGTGAAGGCGAGTCTGAGGAGAAGCCGGAGTCTCCAAAAGCTGCTGAGGTGCCCCCGCCCTCCTCTTCTCCCATTACTTTGGAGAAGCCCGTTTTGGAAAAGGAGGGCTCCGACAATAAAACGCCGCTCCCTGAGGAGAGCAACGTAGCGTCAAAATCCAGCCCTGAACAGCAAGAGGAAGAGCCGGAAGCCGCCAAAGCAGAGACGGATAGATTAGGCGACGCCCACGCCTCTCACCTCGAGGACGCCTCCGAAAGCAAAAAGGAATCTCCCCCACCTAAAAGCAAATTTAAATATAAGCTGGTTTCTGAAGAAGAAAGCTGCGCAACAGATAACAAAGAAATAACGTCTGAAAGACAGAAGGAAGGGATTAAATTAACAATCAGGATCTCCAGCCGGAAGAGGAAGGCGGAAACGCCACCGGAAGACGTCAGCGCTGGCCGCACATTAAGGCGATCTCCGAGAATATCCAAGCCGACTCCGAAAGTTGTGGAGACTCGGGATCAGAAATCTGACAAAAAACGACCTGAGGAGGAGGAGGAGAAACCTGCAGCAGCGCAAAAACCGGAACGAAAAGAAGATGCGAAAAAGCAAGAGAAGGAGTCAAACTCGAAGGTGAACAAGGTAATACGGTTTGATTACCCGGGAGTAAAGGCTCTCCACGGCCTTCTCCGTAGGGAGAGTGTACGCTGGCGTAGGGATGTTGAGGATCATGGAATGGTTTGGGTTGGAAGGGACCTTAAAAACCATCCAGTCCCACCCCCTGCCATGGGCAGGGACACCTTCCACTAGACCAGGTTGCTCCAAGCCTCATCCAGCCTGGCCTTGGACACTTCCAGGGATGGGGCATCCACAGCTTCTCATGCTGCTGTGTTGGATAACCTTCAGAAGGAACAGCTGATTTTACAGTGAACGACAACATTTGTGCTGAAAAATTCTGTCACATACATAATGGAAAAAAAAAAGTCACTTTAAAGACTAATTTTAACATTTTCAATTATAAAATAAATTACAATCTTAGCGATCCTAAGTCCTGCAGGTGGTTTCAGTTTTGAAGTACTGTTGCTGAAGAAGTTTTAACTTGATTTCTTTTTTTGAAAGATACAGAAACGGAAAAATACTTTTCTAAAGAGACTTTAAAAATAAATGCGATTGAGGAAGTTTGAAACAAGTAAGTTTCTGCCATTTTACCAAGGTGAAAAATACCCAGATCTTCAATAGGCTGGTTTATGTTTGTTTTCTTTTGACAAAGAGTTTTTAAAAAGTAGATTTGAAATGCTTGTGTGATACGATGAAGCCTAATTGAGGTGACGCCGTTACGGATTTAAAGTCCCTTTGCTGCTTCTGTTGAGCGAACAGCAAAACCAGGAAAGAGCTGGAAATGCGCGTTGAAAACCTGCAGCAAAATGTTACCAGAACGACAGGTGCTGCTCGGTGTGAGTCTGGCCTGCGGGAGAAAAGGAGTGTTTTGTACATTTTAGCTTTTTCAGCTCATTCGGGTCAGTGAGGCGTTGAGTCAAAACTGAAGTGTGTTTTGAGTTGAAAAAGCAAGAAAAGTTATTTTCCATTTTCGAAGCCTGGGGAGGGAAGGAGTTGGGAATAACATCTGCCAGAAACAAGTCAGTTAATGGGAGGGAAAGTTTGTTCTGTTTCCTACGTTGCTTTAAATGGAAAATATCCTGGGTGCAGAAAGTAGTTTCAGTACAGAATAATACTCTGAATTGGGACTGAAATCTGGTTTTCACTCAAAATACGTTTACAGAAATTGTTAGTAACACTCAGCACACCTAGAGAACGAGAAATGTCCTTTTCCACTGCATGAAATGAGAGGGTGGGACGGCCTGGTAAAGGCACGGGCAGACACACGCTCGCTTAACTAACCGAGAAACGAGAGAGGGCGGTGGGTGCCCCTGTGGTCAGCAAAAAGAAGCATCAACAGAATCGGTTTCACTTCGGAAAAATGGTGGAAAAGTAGAAACGTGAAAGACCACCAAGCTCTAAGTTGTGTGCTTAAAAGGTGCTGCGATTTTATTTCAGGCAGGTGGAGGAAAATCCTGGAGGAAAGCACCAGAAATGCTGAGGGTCATCTGCTTCTCAGAGTGCCAGCCTGTGTCCTGAAGTGAAATAAGGCACCAGCTGCACATGGCAGGGGGAAGAAAAGATTCCTTTTGGATTCAGAAAGTTTAAATGTGGAATTCACCAAGGTTATCTTGTCAGAGTAGGAAAAAAAGGGGCCGAGAAACAAATTTTCTTCCTGTTTTTAAATCGCATTTGAAACTTTTTCTGCCGGTAGACAGGAATTTCTCCATTGACTATCCTGTGGCACCTTGGGGTTCTTGGAAGGTTTATCTCTTTGTTGAAAGGAATTGCTTCACTGTAGAGAAAAGTGGGTTTTTTAAGGTCTGGGACGAAGCTCTGTAAATCTCCCTTTGTGTTTTCTCTCTGCACTGGTGTGTCTCACAGAGAAGCAAAGTGCGGTGGACGGGTACGCGAACACGTGGCAGGTGGAAATACTCAAGTAACGAAGAAAGTGAGGACTCGGAGAGTGAAAAAAACTCTGAGGAGGAGGAAGGAGAGGAAGAAGAGGAGGAAGAAGAAGCTGCACCTGCTGATGACGATGAGCCGTGCAAGAAGTGTGGCCTTCCCAATCACCCTGAGCTGGTAGGATCCGGGTGGCTGTCGTGTCAGGTTTGGAGGGTTGGCTTTGGTGTCGGGAGGGAGATCACCCTTTGAGCTGGCGGTGTGTGGGAGTAGGTGAGGTCAGTGAGGAGGAAAGGAAGTCATCTTCTATGAGACAGTGCTCCGGGCTTGGGGACGAGGGCCTGGAAAGTGTCAGGCAGAAAAGGACCTGGGGGTGTTGGTCAATGGCAGCTGAATATGAGCCCTCACGTGCCCAGGGTGCCAAGAAGGCAAATGGCATCCTGGCCTGTATCAGGAGCAGTGTGGCCAGCAGGAGCAGGGCAGTGATTGTGCCTCTGTACTGGGCACTGGTGAGGCCGCACCTCGAGTCCTGTGTTCAGTTTTGGGCCCCTCACTACACAAAGGACATAGAGATGCTGGAGCGTGTCCAGAGACGGGCAGCGAAGCTGGTGAAGGGTCTGGAGAACGAATCTCATCAGGAGCAGCTGAGGGAGCTGGGGGTGTTCAGCCTGGAGAAGAGGAGGCTGAGGGGAGACCTGATCGCTCCCTACAGCTCCCTGAAAGGAGGGTGCAGAGAGGCGGGAGCTGGTCTGTTCTCCTGGGTAACTGGTGACAGGACAAGAGGCAATGGCCTCAGATTGTGTCAGGGGATTTTTAGAGTAGATACTAGTAAAAACTTCTTCACTGAGAGAGTGGTCAGGCACTGGAACGGGCTGCTCAGGGAAGTGGTGGAGTCACCATCCCTGGAGGTGTTCAAGGAGATTGTAGACAAGGTGCTTGAGGACATGGTCTGTTGGGTGTGGTGGTGTTGGGTTGGTGGTTGGACCGGATGATCTTACAGGTCTTTTCCAACCTTTGTGACCCTGTGAGTCTGTAAAAGGCAGTTTCGCCTGTTGAGACTTGATCTGGGTGAGGCTTTGAGGTCGTGCCTACGGTCTCAGTGAATACAGAAGAGACAACATTAAAAACCCAGAACCAGACACGCAGTGTGTGCGCTCGTGTCCTGTGACACGGTGGCAGTCATCCTCATTGGATACATAGAATCACAGAATGGTTTGGGTTGGAAAGGACCTTAAAGATTATCTAGTTCCAACCCCCCTGCCATGGGCAGAGACACCTTCCATGGACCAGGTTGCTCCAAGCCTCATCCAGCCTGGCCTTGGACACTTCCAGGGATGAGGCATCCACAACATCACCCGAAGGGCTGGCTCCAGCAGAGCCCCATGCAGAAGGCAGGCGGTGAGCTTTCACTCCTTCCAAGGTTTATGCTTCTGGTTCATCAGCTGTAGGTATTGTCATGAATTCCTCCGTTTATCTGGGAAGTCATACCGGGCGGCCCTGCTGCGGAGCCACACAACAAGCGTACTCTCGGGCGTGTGGCAGGTCACCCAGCACAGTTGAGACGGGGTTTGAACTTTAGGATGTTGGAGATAAATATTCCAATAGACACACGGCTTAGGCCAGCTTTGGTCGTTAATTTTAATGCAGAGGGGTGTCTTGGGCTGTGCCCACCTGAGTGTGAACTCTACTGGTTGCCTAGTTCTGTGTAACCTGGAGAGTCTGCAAGGCTTTGTCTGCACCACCCGGGGCACGAAATCACCCTGACTGAGGAAAGAGCCGGGGCTGCTGCCTGGGGATGCGAGCGCACAGGGGAAATGGTTCGCACCGCGCTTTGCCCAGATGAAGTTTTCCACTCACTCTGGGATCTGGAAAGGATGAGCGGATTCGACGCGATGGGCAGGCGATCTGCGTCGTCCAGTAGCACTAAGGGGCCTGAGAATGCGTCGTAAGAGGAAATCTGGTGTTAAAATAGAAAACTGTCATCCATGAACTTCCCCATAAAAACCACCCCTGGCCTTGGAAACACATAGTGATAAGCGGGACAGGATTTCTGGGGGGTTTGGCACAGTCCAGTGTATTTATAAAGTGCTTCTGGAGCTGCTTGTGCGTCGTGGATGCCAGAAGATGCTCATGACTCACTTTGTTTCCACAGATTTTGTTGTGCGACTCCTGTGACAGCGGGTACCACACAGCCTGCCTTCGCCCTCCTTTGATGATAATCCCCGACGGAGAGTGGTTCTGCCCGCCTTGCCAGCACGTATGGTTCCTCTTGGACTTCCCTTGCCAGCTTTGCCGGGGGCGGTGATTTTCTGGGAGTTTAACAAGCTCTTTTTTTTTTTTCCAGTTAAAAAATAGGCTGGGGTGAACAGTGGGGATGCTGATCTTCCCTCTTGGCACTGAGTAAAACTCATCACGATGAGTTTTGTGAGGTGGTTTTCCTTTCCCTTTCTTTTTTCTGCTATTGAGGGATAACTGTGTTGCTGATGGGAATCTCCACCCTCACCAGTCTCCTTCCATCTTCGGTTAAATTACCTCAAGGCTAACATGGTGTTAAAAATATATCTTAATTTTTCCCAAAAGAGTATTATCGTCCCAGAGGGGGAAGCATAGGCAGCGAGGGATGTGGCCAAAGCAAGGAGCTGTTTCTGAAGTGCTGTTCCTCCACCAAAGGAGGAGGAGGAGCCCTTTCCCCAAAGGCAAAAAGCTCCCCACGCTGGACGTGACATGCCGCGGCTGCATTGAGCCTCGGTTTTTAAGTGTCCTCCAAGGGGTATTTTTAAGCAGTGATGGTCTGGAATACGTAGGAATGTTTTCATTACGCTGTTTGGGATTGCAGCTCGGAGTTAGAGCATCCCCCTGCTCTGTTGCTGTTTAGTCATTTCTAATATGAAAAATGAGATGTTTGTAGAAGCGTGAAGATCGTGAGGGTGTTGATACGGAATAAGGCACGGTTTGTCCGCAAAATGTCTTTTTTACGTGTGGCTCCTTGTGTATTATATGAAACCTTGGGCAGAAAAATGATCCTGGGGTGTATCCCTGCTGTTTGCTGCAGTGTCCAGACTCAGGTGTTCCCCGAAGATTAGGATAAGGGACAAAGAGCTCCCGCTGCGCGCGCGTGCTCAGCTTTCTGTGTGTGTGTGACATAGGTCTGTGAAATCCTGGGATTTCTCCACGCCGGAGTGGAGATAGCAGCAAGAACGTGGTACTGACGCAGAAATAGGTTTCTTCTCAACGCCTTTATTCCTTGCCTCAGGCACGCTGCCGCCTGTTTACTGCCCGCAGTAAACTCCAGTTACCGGGAGGAGGCGGCTCCAGCAGTTGACGGTGAAGCACATGTGGTTTGGGGAGTCTTTGTAAAGCCTTGTTCATCAAGGAGGAGCCTCCAGCGCAACACGGCGCTCGCCCTTTCTTCCAGGCAGATCTGACGAAGCGTCTCAACTTTAGTTGAATGTGAAAATACTGGGTGACGAAAGAAACTAATAACTGTGTTTCCTTCCCTCAGAAATTACTCTGTGAGAAATTGGAAGAGCAATTACAAGATCTGGATGTTGTCTTGAAGAAGAAGGAGCGTGCAGAACGCAGGTACTACTCTTGGGTTGCACTCACAGCGAGCTGCTGTGCAGAGGTGGTGGTGGCTGCAGGCCCGTTAAAATAGCTGGGGAGGAAAGTAGCCACGAGGCTGGGAATTGGTGAGACCTGTTGTGCTGGGTTCAGTCAGGAAAGAGTTAACTCTCTCTACCGTGGCTGCTAGGAAGCTGTTCCTGGATGCAGAGAGCAGCACTGGTAAGTTCTCAGCTGGTGTTGGGCAATGCCTGCACCAGATTCAAGGTCTTTCTCTGCTTCTGACCCTGCAGCTGCGTTCCCAGCTCTCGCTGTCTGGCTACAGGCAGTGCAGGGACACACAGCTCAGGCACCTGACCCCAACTGACCAAGGGGGTATTTCATCCCATAGTACGTCATGCTGGGGCAGAGGCGAGGAGGGAGTCCAGGAGCCATTACTCTCCCCCTTACTCTCTCTCTTTTGCTCCTGTACACTTGCTAACCCTCTCCCTGACTCCTGCATTAGCTGCTTTGCTAACTCCTGTGCTGGCTCCTTTGTGAGGGAGTTGGTGGGTTTGTTTAGTTTTCCCGCTCGTGCTATCGCTGACAGAGTTCACTTGGAATCTGCTGCAGCAGCGCTCAGGCTACGGCTCTCGGGCTCTCTGGGTCTGACTCCCACTACTCAGTATTTTGTTCTGCGTTCGTCGGTGGGTGGTGAGGAATTGTATTGTATTGTATCATATGTTTTATTTTCTGTTTTAATTACCTGTTCTTAATAAGATTTGTATATATTAATTTAGATTTAATTAGTAAATAGTTCTTATCTCAGTTTTATGAGCTTCCTTATTTCTTTTTCCTCCGATTCTTCCCCTCCATTGGAGGAGGGGATGGGGATTTGTGAGAGTGGCTTCATGGTGTTTTGCTAGCCGGAGTTAAACCACAACACTGGTTTTGACTTCCCACTGATTATTGGCGGCGCGGTGCTGGGAGAGCTTGCAGGAAGGGAGAAAGTCCAATAATTGGGAAAGATGAGCAAATTAAACTCGGGTTTAGGTGTCTGAACGCACATTTGGCTTTGTGGTACCAGTAGCTCGCTGGTGCGCAGCACCGGTTGAGCTGCGTGTGTTGGTGGTGCCGCCAGCCGGCGGGGAGTTCCTGCCCCGCGCAGCGTTACATCCTGACTCCATTACAGCGCTTGATTGGATTAATGTGGGGTTTGAGTCCTGCCCCTGTGGATTCCGTGCAACTCTGCTGAATGTACAAGATGATGCGACTGCTGTCGCGCAGCGGGTCGGCTAAATTACAGCTTTGAGTGAAATGTCGTGCCCACCCCTTCCATTACCAAAGGGTAAATGCAAACCGGTTTCCTGCATTTGTGAGCAACATCCTTAATGTTTGGAACATCCTCTCTGCAGTTTTCAGACCTTGAAAATGAGGGACGTGAAACACAGTCTGCATAATTTATACCTTTTAGGACATATATTGAGTACTTTGTAAAGTCTAAGAACGTCTGTGTGCGTTATTAAACAAAACTTGGCATGAATTACATCTTCAAAGGCAGATTTCACCAGAAAGGTGAGACCCTCTCAAAGACAGTGAAGTGAGCAGGCTCGTGTATCCATAACATCGATGGGATGTAGTGATCGGGTGCTGGAAGCG
>NW_010273685.1:13184-28173 GCF_000690775.1 Eurypyga helias
CGCGTCTGTTTTCCTTCCAACCTCCCCTTTGTTACTGCTGCAGCAGCAGCGACGACGGTGACAGATCAGGTACCAACTGTTCCTCAGCGTTGCCGCTGCTCCGGGCGGACCCAGATCACATGGTGGTAAAACTACCCGTGGCTCGCCAGTTCTAGTGAATTTGTAGCTTTGGGAACAAAACCGTTGGCTGTTTTTATGCGCGAGCTGGGCTTACGCACCGCCTCCGTCCGGGTAGGAGCACGGGACGCGAAGGAGCTGTGTCTGCTGCTCTGCTTTACAGTGGGAGGGATCATTACTAGGGAACAATATTTTTGGACCTACTTTGGCGAATATTCTGCAGGCAAACATTGCATGGAATGCAGCGTTCTCCCAGTCTGCCTTGTTTTCTTGAAATCGCTCGTTTTGCATAAAAATCTGTGCTCTTAATGCATACAGGGGGGCATGCAATTGGCATTACAGCTCTTCTCAGTCTCTGAAACTGATGTTTAGCAACCATCTTGCAGCCTGATCGGATACCAGATGAACCTCATGTTTTCTGGGGTGCATCGTAAGACTGGTTTTGCAGTATTCTGATTTTTAAAATTTTAATGTCTCTATTTAAGAGAACTGAGCTTGGGTTATAAAAGATTTCATGATCCGGTAGTTGAATATTAAAGCCTTTCAACTTAATGGTGGTGTATTTTAGCAAATTGCAAGGTGAAAAAGCTGAAAAATTACAATGCTGGAAGAAATTATAGTCCTTATTGCGGCTCGCTGTAAAAGTTAAAGTTGGGTGGTTGGTTGGGGCACGGAAGTATTTCAGTGCAGCGTTGCTGTGAAATCACAGCACGTGTTGTCTGTCTTGTTGGCCAAGAGAGGAAAACCAGCTGCCTCATCCTGGGCTCACACACACTTACTGCGTTCTTTGACCCAGTGTCATCGTGCTTTTTGTCCTCGTGACACTGCTGGGCTCTTTCAGGTGTTCTCTGGCTTCGGGGAATCTGGCTGAAGTGGATTCAGCTGCTCAGCTCGGTTCTTGCGCATCCCTAAAGCATTGTGTCGCAGATTGCCCTAATGAAAACTTCCACGTTGACTTGCAGATGCGTAGGTCTCAGAATCATGGAATCTTTAGGTTGGAAAGGACCTTTAAGATCATCAATTACTGTTAACCCTACACTGCTCATCCCACCACTGACCCATGTCCAAGCACCTCATCCACACGGCTCTTAGACCCCTCCCGGGACGGTGACTCCCCCCTCCCTGGGCAGCCCCTTCCAATGTCTGACAGCCCTTTCCAGGAAGAAATTCCTCCTAATATCCAATCTAAACCTTCCCTGGCACAACTTCCTCTTGTCCTGTCACACATCCCTCTGCGGATGGCTACCCTACCTCTCCCAGGGCCAGATGAGGTGGAGTCCTTCCTTGCACACACACTTCCATGCCTATCCAATCTTTCCCTGGCACAACTTCCTCTTGTCCTGTCACACATCCCTCTGCGGATGGCTACCCTACCTCTCCCAGGGCCAGATGAGGTGGAGTCCTTCCTTGCACACACACTTCCATGCCTTCCCTCTAGCAACTTCCGCAGCTGTTTACGTCAGTGAATGTTTTCTGGCTCCGTGTGGGAAGAGTTCACAGCCAGTCAGTGCTTATCCGCACCTGCCATTGGAGCGCCTGCAAGGAGTGCACTTGGTTCTTTGTTTGGCATTTCGTTCTAGGCTGTTTCCCTCGGCAGGGTTGGCTTGTGTCCTTTGCTGGTTTCTCACAGTGTCTACTCCAGCCAGCGAGAAGAAAAGCCTCACTGATCATGTTTAAAATGAATTTTTCTCATCTCTCTTGATGTTTTGCATTATGAAGATGCTCAGAGGGCTGGAGCCCCTCTCCTATGGGGACAGGCTGGGAGAGTTGGGCTTGTTCAGCCTGGAGAAGAGAAGGCTCCAGGGAGACCTTATTTCAGACTTGCAGTACCTGAAGGGGCTACAAGGAAGCTGGGGGGGACTTTTTACAAGGGCCTGGAGTGACAGGACAAGGGGTAACGGGTTTAAATTGCAAGCAGGGAGGTTTAGATTAGATATCAGGAAGAAATTCTTCACGGAGATGGTGGTGAGGCACTGGCACAGGTTGCCCAGAGAAGCTGTGGATGCCCCACCCCTGGATGTCTTCCAGGCCAGGCTGGATGAGGCTTGGAGCAACCTGGTCTAGTGGAAGGTGTCCCTGCCCATGGCAGGGGGGTTGGAACTACATGGTCTTTAAGGTCCCTTCCAACCCAAACCATTCTGTGATTCTGTGATTACATAAAACGAGAAGTGGAGGAAACTAGCAAACACACTTGCCTAATACCGAAACGGTGACATTCCTAGATCCTTTCTCATTTTAGCGGTTGTATTCCTTGCTTTAAGATGCTTTTTTAATTCATTTGCGCTGTGTGTGACAAAATTCTTCCTCATCCAACCCATCTCGTGGTGCTCAGGTGGATGAAGATTTCTTCTCATCTGTCTGTTTGGAGAACGTGACATCAGAAGACAAAACCAGTTACTTTTACGCAAAGCCAGAAATTTCAATTTAGATTATTAGATTTATAAATGATACAGAGTTGCCAAGTCTGTGCTGTAAAACAACCTAAAATGCATTTTTGCCCTTTGCCAGTATTACTTTAGGAGTCACGCTTGTTCATCTTATTTAAGAAAAGAATATTATACCAGAGTTTTCAGTAAAGGGCTCTGCAGGAAGTTATTTAGATAAAAATGTGCAGTGCAGAAGGCTGGCCAGAAGACTTTTAGATTTTACTTAGATGAGATTTACTTAAATTTTACTTAGAAATTAATGAAAGTATTGAAAACAAAAGTTTTACACATAGATGTTTCTTGGCAAAAAATAATACCCAGATGCCATAAACGTATATCAAATTAATACACGTCTCAGACGTTTGTGCACGGGTCTAGATGACTGTGCTGTGTTCAGTCAGGAAAGAGTTAACTCTCTCTACCGTGGCTGCTAGGAAGCTGTTCCTGGATGCAGAGAGCAGCACTGAGAAGGTCTCAGCTGGCGCTGGGCAATGCCTGCACTGAATTCAAGGTCTTTCTCCCCTTCTGACCCTGCAGCTGCATTCCCAGCTCTCGCTGTCTCGCTACAGGCAGTGCTGGGACACACAGCTCAGGCAGCTGACCCCAACTGACCAAGGGGGTATTTCATTCCATAGTACGTCATGCTGGGGGCAGAGGCGAGGAGGGGGTCCGGGAGCCATTACTGTTTCTTACTCTTTTGCTCATGTTAACTCCCGTTACTCCCGTACACTTGCTAACCCTCACCCTGACTCCTGCATTAGCGGCTTTGCTAACTCCTGTGCTGGCTCCTTCGTGGGGGAGTTGGTGGGGTTGTTCAGTTTTCCCAGCCGTGCTATCACTGATAGGGTTCGCTTGGAATCTGCTGCGACACCTCTTGGGCTCCAGCCCTCAGGCTGCGGCTCTCGAGCTGTGGCTCTCGGGCTCTCTGGATCCGATACTTACTACTTAGCACCTGGTTGTGCACTGGCCAGTGGGTGGTGAGCAACTGTATCATATTGCATCATATGCTTTATTTTTCTATTATTTTAATTATTCATTAGTAGTAGTATTTGTATATATTACAAGAGCACTGTCTCTTCCCGTGATTTCATTTCAGCTGTAATGATGTTCCATTGGATCCTGAAAGTTGGAGTTCTTCTGGGAAATGTCCAGTTCATACTTTGTCCCTGCAGGATTGATCTTCAGAATGTGTAGTCTAAAATCACAGGACGGTTTGGGTTGGAAGGGACCTTAAAGCCCATCCAGTTCCAACCCCCCTGCCATGGGCAGGGACACCTTCCACTAGACCAGGTTGCTCCAAGCTTCATACAGCCTGGCCTTGAACACTTCCAGGGATGGGGCATCCACAGCTTCTCTGGGCAACGTGTGCCTGTGCCCCACCGCCCTCTAAATATCCCCACCCTCAATTTAAACCCGTTACCCCTTGTCCTGTCACTCCCTGCCCTTGTACAAAGCCCCCCCCAGCTTCCTTGTAGCCCCTTCAGGCACTGGAAGGTGCAATAAGGTCTCCCCGGAGCCTCCTCCAGGCTGAACACCCCCAACTCTCACAGCCTTTTCTCAGAGGAGAGGTGCTCCAGAGTCCTTCCTGCATGTCAGTACTACTCTCTCTCCCATCTTCAGTCTAGTGTTCTCTGGAACAATCCATCCTGGTTTTTCAGCCTTTCTCAGCAGGGCTTGCCTGCTGCTGTCCAGTAACTCTGACCGGCTAGCTCCGAACTCTTCAGCTGGATCCCATCTTGAAGTGCGTGTGTGGCCCTGGTGGCACCCAGTAGCCACATGAGGTGTGAACAGGGCTGACGGCCGCGGCAGGCTCCTGTCAGTCATCCCGTTGGCTGTTCTCTGGTTCCCACATCCATCTGTCGTCATCGGTTTTTCCGCAGCAGCCTGACCGCGTTGATTGTCGAGGCTGGCAGAGAACGGCTGTGTGGGTGGTTATTTGTTCCCTGGTATTTCTGGAGTTGATTGTTCCTGCCTGGGTCTAAAACCTGGCACTTGTCCACTTTGGATTGCGTCCCACCTTGACGTAGTTTATACAGTTCAGTGTGATTTTGAATTCCTGTTTCATCTTTCAGCACCTCCAGGGGTGGTGGTAGTTATGGGTCTGACAGCATAATCTTCATCACAACAACATTATTTTTGAGTTGGGCTTTAATTGCTTTTTACCCCCCAGTTCAGTCAGTTCTGTGGTGCCTGCAACCTTCAGGTACTGCTGTTTGTCCAAATTCATTGGAAATCTCTTAAATTACGCGTGCAGGAAATTGTGATCGTACGAGATTCAGCGCATAATTCCAACTAAAATAACTTGTGTTCCGTTGAAACCTCCTCTTGGGATGCTTCTGCCTAGCGACAGCTTCCAGCAGTGCTAATTGCAGCGTTAATTTCGGTATCGGTGCACTTAACTTCTTCTTTTCTCTCCCAAAGAAAAGAGCGGCTGGTGTACGTGGGTATCAGCATTGAGAACATCATTCCACCCCAGGTGAGTTACGGTGTCCGCACTGTACCGTTGTTTTCTTTTCCAAACTCCTCAGGGAAGAAGTTTCTTGGTGGGTTAGAGCGATAGTCGTGTCTGGGGAAGAAAACAGCCATCTCTGTGCAGGTCAGAACCGACCCTGGAGTCTTCGGTTTAGGCTGAGATTGAGTTTCGGGGGGAGACCAGGACGGCTCCATCATGTCTGTGGGAGCGGGCTGGTGCCACACCAAGTCCGTGGAGTCCCCTCCCTACCCGTCGCAGCTGGGTTTCGGGGAGGGTGCTCTACCCTTCCGTAGTTCATAAAGGTGGGATTCGGGTTTTTTAGCGCTCTCTGCTGTACAGCTGTCGAGGTCTGAGCTCATTGCTGTAGCTTTCCATTGGAACTGTTGAAAACAAACGTTTCTGGCTTCGGATTTGGAGGGAGCACCGAGGTGTCTGTTAGAAGCACAACCTCTGCCTCCAGCAAATGTACCTTCAAGTCACGTGCTCAGAACCCACAGACGTGTAGGGGTTTATTAACAGGTGTTTTTATATATCTTCCCTTTACAGAAAAATGCTTTTATGCATGCGGGGAACAGCTGCTTCTCCCGTTCTAAATCCATTTTCAAGTGATCTTCTGGAAGTCTTAGCCTTTGTCCGAAACGATGCAGTCTGTAGGGTAAACACGGTGACACAGTCGCCTGGCCCCTCCAACTCCGAGCCTGCGAAACGGTGGGGCCGGTGAGGGCCGTGTGTGCGTGCCTGGGCGGGAGCTCTGCCCGGACGAGTCACGGTGGTAGAAGCCGAAACGCGTGGTGTCGGGCGCGGGAGCTTTCTGGAGCGCGGGAACGCCGGTGTCGTCGCGCTCCAGGCACGATGAGCGTGAGGGAGGGAGACAAAGCCATCTGTCACTTCTGTCGTTTGTGAACAGGAGCCAGAAATACCCGAAGGTCATGAAGAAAAGAAGAAAGATTCCAAAAAGCCAAAATCGAAGCTGCTTGAAAGGAGGTCTACCAGAACCCGGAAGTGCATAAGCTACAGGTCAGTAGCGTGGGAAACAGAAAAGTCGCGTTTTCCTTGGCTTTCTGAAGCAAGCCGCCGCTTCTCCCGCACGCGTTCGCGTCTGAGAGGCCCAGCTGAAGCGTCTCTCTCCCTTCCTCAGAGGAACTGAGCTGCAGCGACTGAGGTGCTGTAGCGAAGGGATGATGCGTTAAAAAAATACCCATGGTGCCTTGTTTGGAGACGGTTTTGGTGTTACTGCAGTTTCTGGAGTGAGTTAAAGCAGGTGAATCGTCCTCCCGACTTATGCTTGTGTCTGAAGGCCTGAAGTTCCTGTCTCTCTTCCTCCCCCCTTCTTTCTGTGAAAGGGGCATGAAACTAAAAATGCCATTGTGAGACCCTGTGTCCAAATTGGTCTGTAATTCCAGAGAAAGTGTGATAAAAAGGCAGTAAGTAAATTAAAACTGCAAGATATTTAGACTCTCTGCGTTCTGACAGTCGAACAGGTCCCTGAAGTTCCCAAATTTCAGCGTGATGTTAAGACTACCTTTTGTTCTTGTGTTGTTGCTAAGGTAAAAGGGCAGAAGGTGTGACCCTCCTTAGCTGTTGACTTGCAGTGACTTTTGACGTGACCGGCGGAATCCACGGGAATGGAAGTGCCGTCGCCGCCTTGGGAAGGGCAGGCGGTGTGTCTGTGAGGAGAGTTATGCATGACATAAGGCCAGGTTACGTGGATGTTTGTGATGGGTCGATCCACGGGAATGGAAGTGCCGTCGCCGCCTTGGGAAGGGTGGGCGGTGTGCCTGTGAGGAGCGTTACGCCACAGGCCAGGTTACGTGGATGTTTGTGACGGGTCGGGCAGCATCTGACCAGCAGCAAAACCACCTTGCCTCTAGGGTGTCTGGCACGACTCCAGCAGGACACGCGTTGTGCAAAGACGGCAAGTTTTATTGGAAGTGTGGTTTCATAGAGTGTTTTTCTGGAAAAATCAGTCTTTGATACAAAATTCTAGTCTTTCTGGCAGACTCCGTCATACACAACTTTGAGCTGGTGAAAATACAGCTTTCCAGTAGCTTTCCAATTGCAGCTTTCCAGTATCTGAAGGGGGCCTACAGGGGTCCTGGGAGAGGACTTTTTACAAGAGCCTGTAGTGACAGGACAAGGGGTAATGGGTATAAATTGAAATCAGGGAGGTTTAGATTAGATATCAGGAAGAAATTCTTCACAGAGAGGGTGGGGAGGCACTGGGACAGGTTGCCCAGAGAAGCTGTGGATGCCCCATCCCTGGAAGTGTCCAAGGCCAGGCTGGATGTGGCTTGGAGCAACCTGGTCTAGTGGAAGGTGTCCCTGCCCATGGCAGGGGGGTTGGAACTAGATGATCTTTAAGGTCCCTTCCAACCCAAACCATCCCATGATTCTATGATGCTACGCGTGCCAGCGCGGCGCTTCCGATCCATACGTCCGCTGTGCCGTCCCGCTGGCGTCCCCGGGCACTGTGCACGCTTCCCTGCAGCGGGGCAGGACGAAGGCTCAGGGTCTCGTTCCGCTTGCAGACGGATCTGCCTCGTGTGGCGCTCCGGTTCTCTGGAGATCTGTAATCCCTTTGTTTCACCCGGCTCATCTCTGGGGTCCTCTCGTGAGCGGGTCGGGGGAGATCTGCCTGGTACGAGTACAGCAGCAGCAGTCGTGTCCCGTTACAGCTGGCGGACGGGCAGCTGTCTGGCGGACGGGCGGCTGTCGGCTCCCGTTGGAGCTCGGGATACTGGTTTTGAGGGATTTGAGGGCGTTGAGTGATTTCTCACACTTGAGAGGGGGGGTGTTAGCGGCGTGGTGTGTGAGTGAAGTGGAACTACTCTTACTGATGGGATGGTTTCAGAGTTACGCCCTCGCTGTGTAAAGCTGCCTTGAACGTGACACACGGTTGTTCCTAGGGAATGGAAAGAGACCTGAAATCCTTATTTATTAAAGGAGACCGTGTTTTACTGTTACTGTTGGAATACAGAGTAACATGAGATCTGTTCTTTTCTGTTTCTGCTGGAGAGCTGTGCCTAAACCTGTCTGTATCGCTGTACAGAACTGTGCTGTGATGGTGTAACTGTGATCCTTCTTTTCCTGACTGAGAAACTGAATCGGTACTGAAAGGATTATCCAATTCTTAGTTGTTTGTATCTAAAAAAAAATCCCCCTAAATTAATTTTTTAAAAAATTAGAACAACTTGCACCAAAATAAAATGTCTTTCCTATGTAGTTAATAAAATCTGTACTTTTTCATGTTATATCTCAAGGCATCTATGTGGTGACACAGTTATCGAACCCTTTTTATGGGACATGCAGTCAAAACGGAAGGAACAACCTGAAATCCTGTGGAAAAAGGGCCCAGTCCTTGTCGTCCATTGGCTGTTCCCTCTAAAGGCGTTAACCCAGTGTGCAGAGATTTAGGTGTTTTTATAAAAGACGCTGCAGGACAAATGTGCTGAAATCTTTTGCTTTGGCTTGCCTCACTTAGCCATGTAGCATCACATTTTAGCTCATTTGCATAGAATTAGAAAGACCCGCGTTTGGTATGTTTTATCTGAGGGTGCTCAGATCCATAAAGTACAGTTACTGGGAGGTGTAAGCGGGGCGGACACTATCAGAACTTTCAGATTACAGACTGCTAAGCTCGGTGGTCATGTCGGGTGACGGTGCTTTTCTCTTCCCATAAACCAGTAGCGAGCAAGGACAAGAACACACCTTTAAAAAATGTCTATTTTAGCATCAAGCTGGCCCACTGTCTGTTATTTCACTGCGTTGTCTGCGCAGTGTGATTTCTGGGAGCAGTTTTAGAGTTCGAGTTATGTTTTCATCATAATTCAATTAGGGTTCTCTTCAGAGTGGTAAAAGACAGCTGTTACTTGTAGGTTTGACGAGTTTGATGAGGCGATTGATGAGGCGATTGAAGACGATATCAAGGAGGCTGACGGAGGAGGTATGTCTGTCATGTTCTTTGGGTTTCCTTGCAATCGATAGGAAAATTGAGACCAAATTTATTTTGCTATGAGAGGCAATAATCCCCTCCCTTTGTAGCTTCCACCGCTGTGTTTTCATAATCAGAGTAGGTAAATTCCTTGGGAATGGCCACCCCAGGCTGTCAAAAGATGCCAAAAAGTATTTGGCCTCGATAGTTGAATTCAGCTTGTCCATGTTTTGAGATATGAATGCAGTGAGTAAGCGTAAGAAACCTCTTAAATGGGTTTGCCAAGTCTGGGGTTTGAGCTTGGAGTGGCAGCCAGCGCTGTTGACATTGGACCCCTGTAAAAACTGGGCTCATGACTTGGCCCACAGTTGGAGCCCCTAAAGACTGGGTCTGCAGAGTTGTCTTCACAGGGTTGATCCGGATGTGTACGCACTTCAGGTGAACGTGAGTGAATTGAAATGGTGTTTGTTGCCTGTTAGGGCAACACAGGGGACCAAATGCCCCATCCCTGGGAGTGTCCAAGGCCAGGCTGGATGAGGCTTGGAGCAACCTGGTCTAGTGGAAGGTGTCCCTGCCCATGGCAGGGGGGTTGGAACTGGATGATCTTTAAGGTGCCTTCCAACCCAAACCGTTCCGTGATTCTGTGATTACATGAAATAGAGATCCTCAGCTGTATCGGAGAGATGTAGATGGATTTGTGCTTCTGCATCTCCTTAGCTTGCCTGGAAAGAACTGCCATAAAAGGTTATCCCTGTTGTTCGGCTGGTGGCATCTCCTTAAAGACAATGACCTGAAAATGGGGCGTCTGTGGGTGCGCAGCACGCGACCCGTGTGATAAACATAACCAAGCCTGAGCAGTAAAACCAGCTTTTAGAAACTCACCTTCCTGGCCAAGCAGTGATCCAAACGCTTCCTCTCCCACGAGGATGCTGGGCATTACGAGGAATATGGGTTTGCCGCTTCTGCCCTTCTCCAAAGGCACTAGCAGTGGGGGGAGTGTGGGCTGGGGTGGAGGGTCGGGGTGCTGGCACTCACCTGCTGTCTCTGCGCAGACCCCAGTGACCACAGCTGGGGCTGTGTGAGAGGAACAAGACCCCAGGCAGAGTCTCCCATGGAAAAAACATTCGGCTTTACCGGCATAAAACTGAAGCTAGAGGCGCGGAAGAAAGATAAAGTTAAAGAAAACATAAACTTGCTCTTATTTCCGCCTTTCTATCTCTGAATTCAGGCATTGGCAGAGGCAAAGACATGTCTAATATCACGGGTCACCGTGGAAAAGACATTTCCACAATCCTAGAGGAAGAAAGGAAGGAAAACAAGCGACCGCAAAGGGCCGCTGCAGCACGACGCAAGAAACGACGGCGACTGAATGACTTGGACAGTGACAGTAACCTGGACGAGGAAGAGAGTGAGGATGAATTCAAGATCAGTGACGGGTAGGTCTGCTGCAGTTTTAACTTCCACCGCGCAGCAGAAAGCGCTGCAGGCTTCTGTGACACCGTGGTGACCCCAAAACGGCGATTGTGCCAGCAGAACGGCGCAGTGCCAGCAAAAGTCCTTCTCACTGAGGGAAACGGCACTCCGGATCCGTGCGCCGAAATCATCCACTCTGCATTCTAAGGGAAACACATCTGGCAATGTTACTGGTGTGTTTGAGGCCATGCTGTGGGGTTGAGTTCGTGGTTACGGATGGGCTCGGTTCCCTGACTGATGTGACTGTCGAGCAGAAATCCGTAACAAAGATGGGAGTTTAAATGAAGCTGGTTGTTTCCTTTGGGAAATATGTCCTGTTTTGTGGGTTTTTTATTGGGTCTAATTGTCATTTGGAAATGGGAAGAGTAAAATTTAGAGCATACAGAACGTGACAGAACTTGGTAGGACAAGGGGTGATGGGTTTAAAAAACTGAAAGCGGGGAGGTTTAGATTAGATATCAGGAAGAAATTCTTCACAGAGAGAGTGGTGAAGCACTGGGACAGGTTGCCCAGAGAAGCTGTGGATGCCCCATTCCTGGAAGTGTTCAAGGCCAGGCTGGATGAGGCTTGGAGCAACCTGGTCTAGTGGAAGGTGTCCCTGCCCATGGCAGGGGGGTTGGAACTAGATGATCTTTAAGGTCCCTTCCAACCCAACCCAGCCTGTGATTCTTTGCCATAGAGTCCTGAGGAGGCCACCAAGATGCTCAGAGGGCTGGAGCCCCTCTGCTGTGATGAAAGGCTGAGAGAGTTGGGCTTGTTCAGCCTGGAGAAGAGAAGGCTCTGGGGAGACCTTATAGCACCTTCCAGTACCTGAAGGGGCTACAAGGAAGCTGGGGGGGACTTTTTACAAGGGCCTGTAGTGACAGGACAAGGGGGAACGGGTTTAAATTGAAAGCGGGGAGGTTTAGATTGCATGTCAGGAAGAAATTCTTCCCTGAGAGAGTGGTGAGGCACTGGCACAGGTTGCCCAGAGAAGTTGTGGATGCCCCATCCCTGGAAGTGTTCAAGGCCAGGCTGGATGAGGCTTGGAGCAACCTGGTCTAGTGGAAGGTGTCCCTGCCCATGGCAGGGGGGTTGGAACTAGATGATCTTTAAGGTCCCTTCCAACCCAAACCATTCCGTGATTCCATGACATGCAGATTTTGATTTCTGCTCTCCAGGAGATGGAGTTTGAAAACAGCCAAAGAGGTGGTTTATGCCGTAGAAAACAAATGTGTGTTATGTGAAGCTTTAAATGCTCAATGAGTGTTACTCTGGCTAACTGAAACTCTCTTTCCATGGAATTTCTCACTCTGGGGAATTCCTAATGCTAAAAAATTTAATAATAATTTATACATCCTTCATGCCTCGGTGAAGAACCGTAATGGAACATGAGGTCTGGCCTCTTTTACCATCGGTATTTAAAGCTTGACACCAGTCCCTCAGTCAGTTTACAAAGCGTATGGATAATCTATACAGCACAGATGCAGATGTTGAGCTTGGTTATTCACCCGTGACCGTGCTGAGGACATTTCAGTTGGAACAGCTGAGCTAAACGTGCTGGAAATTTCCAGTCAGCGGGTGTAGAATTAACAGCACATTGATCTGTTCAAGTGGGCTGGTGTGTTTTCAACTCCATCCTCTGCTGAATGCCTTCTGGGTGCTGTACTGGAATTCAGTTCAGCGGGGGGCCAGATGCAGGTGGCAGTGTACGCCCGGTGCTCGTTGGTTTTTTAAGAGGCTGAAGTGAGAGGAGTTTTACCAGCTGATAAGTTCGTGAGGCGCGTGTCTTGCCGTGCAGGCAGAGGTTTTGTGTTAAGACACAGTGTTCTGATTGTCACAAACTGCGCAGGACAGCGCGTGGTTCGTGAAGGGGGTGTCGTCTCTGCTAGAACAGGGTTGGGTGAAGTACAAGGGCTGTTTCCAATCTCTGTTGTCTGTGGCCTCTCTTTGAGCAGATCTCAGGACGAGTTTGTTATATCGGAGGAAAATCCAGATGAGAGCGAAGACGACCCACCATCGAACGAAGACAGTGATTCCGAGTTCTGTGCCCGCATATCCAGGCGACACCTCTCCAGGCCCATGAGGCAAAGCAGGCGGTTACGAAGGAAAACGGTCAAGAAAAAATACTCTGAAGATGACGAAGACGAAGATTCCGAGGACAATTCAAGCAGAGAATCTGGTGAGTGTAAGAAGCCGTAGCTGTATGCAATACCCCGTACTGGAGAGGGGAGGAGTTGGAAGTCTGTCCCAACCAACACGAATTAGTTTGCTCGCTTTGCCCCCGTCCGATGCCGTCTTTGCTCTGACGCAGCTAGCTGCTGCTTCTGCAGAAACTGGTGTTGAGACCTGGGTTTGCTCGCTTTCCCCCGTCCGATGTCGTCTTTGCTCTGATGCAGCTAGCTGCTGCTTCCGCAGAAACTGGGTTCTGGGCATTGTGCGTCGCTGTGTGTTTAATTGGATGCTTGTGCTGTGATTCAAAAGGGCACCTTTGTCGAAAGGTTCTGTTTCCTGTTTGGCACGTGATTGCAGGGAAGAGAAACGATGGAGGCAAAAGTGTGTGACTTTACAGCGACTTGAAGACCCTCCAAATACCTTTTGAAAAAGCTTCTGAAGGAAATATTTTCCTTCACTTTGAAAGAAAATTTCCTTCACCTGCATGGCATTCTGTCTTTCCTGGCAGCAACTGGTAATGCCTTAAATCTCTCCTCTGATTATCCTTTTTGGTTTTTAGTAACTGAAGACTCCTGCATCACCGGAAAACCTAATAATTCACTTTATTCTACTTGTCCTTCAGCCAGCTCGTTTTCTGTTCGCAGTTGGAAGCGTGAGAGTAGTACCTGGGCAATACTTAAACCTTGCCGTGATTAGCATATTTCATATTAGCATATAGTGAAGACTCTCCTCCATGTTTCTGCTTCCTCTGAGACTCAGTCCTAGAAAGTGGCAGATACACACTTATTTTTACTCACTTGTATTGTGAATTTAAGGTACTAAGTACACTGGAGCATTAACATACTGCAGCATGCGTGACCTTTCCAGTGTTTATCTAGAACATAGATGGTGAACATGTTGGAATAAGTGGCTTTGAAGTACTGGTTTCCAAAAGGAGGGTTCACGCATGGAGAGATGAAGGTAGCTGTATGCACTTAGTCGTTGCTGTCTCCCTGTCCTGGATGCATCACTGCACTAATCGTGAGCTGTTATCAGTGAAGACACTGGCAGAAGGCTGAAGAGGTCACTCGTATTCTATAGAATCACAGAACCACAGAATGGTTTGGTTTGGGTTGGAAGGGACCTTAAAGACCATCCAGTTCCAACCCCCCTGCCATGGGCAGGGACACCCTCCACTAGACCAGGTTGCTCCAAGCCTCATCCAGCCTGGCCTTGAACACTTCCAGGGATGAGGCATCCACAGCTTCTCTGGGCAACCTGTCCCAGTGCCTCCTCACCCCCTGCGGGAAGAATTTCTTCCTGATATCCAATCTAAACCTCCCCACTATCAATTTAAACCCGTTACCCCTTGTCCTGTCACTACAGGCCCTTGTAAAAAGTCCCCCCCAGCTTCCTTTTAGCCCCTTCAGGTACTGAAAGGCTGCAATAAGGTCTCCCCGGAGCCTTCTCTTCTCCAGGCTGAACAAGCCCAACTCTCTCAGCCTGTCCCCATAGCAGAGGTGCTCCAGCCCTCAGAGCATCTTCGTGGCCTCCTCTGGACTCACTCCAACTAGTCTATATCCTTCTGATGTTGAGGGTTCCACAGCTGGACGCAGCACTCGACCTGCTGGCCACACTTCTCTGGATACAGCCCAGGAGAAGCTATAATGCACAGCTCTTTGTTTCCTGGTGGACAGACATCTGTGATGAAATTGGCTGATTCCAGTATCATTCCATGTATGCCCAAGATTATCGTCTTAACTATGTGTTTCTCTCTTTTACGCCCATTATTGTCCCTCAGGATCCTGCTTTAGGCCTGTTTGAGCTAAGGAAATAAGGTAGCCTGCGAGTTGCTTTGTCTTCAGTCTCCAGAGATGGAGTTTCTTTCTGAAGGTGGTCGTTCTCATTGACTTGCTCTGATTCTTTCTCCTAATGTTTTAGGAAGTAAAGAGGGTGCCACTTTGGCCTGTGACTCAAGTCAACCACTCACTTAGGAACAGGGTGTGACATGTATAGAAATGTTTTATCTTGGGATAATTGTTCTGGCACAGCTCAGTGACAGAACAGCTGAAGTGGATTCAGGGCTGCTTTCAGCTTATGTAACTCAGTTCATTCCTAAGGACGCTCGCTGCAGTCGGCTGCTGCAGGGAGGGCTGTGAATGACGGCACGTCTCTTCTCTACCGTTTCTCTTTGAAGCACACTTACAGTCCAGTGAGACTGAGTCTTGCTGTTTAAATTCTGTAACTCAGATCTTACCTGGAGTTTCACCTTGTCTGTGGTTTTTCATCTGTCTGTTCTTAAAGCATTCAAGTAGAGTGCAATTTATTTAAATTTTTAAACCAGAAAGGACTTCCCAGTGTCAGTGGCGACGTGTGTCATCAGTTCACCAAGGTGGTTCGCACTGTCAGGAGCAGGCTGGGTGGAGAATGGATGGA
>NW_010273686.1:0-6803 GCF_000690775.1 Eurypyga helias
TTCTATGATTCTATGATATATTTATTGTTCCATGTTGCCTTCATACAAACAGCTGTTGAGTCGGGCTCTTAAATTTGTATGCGTTTTTCAGGTTGTGGAAAAGTTTCTGCATAGTTTTATTTTCTCCATTCTTGATGCACCTTAGCTTTTTCGGTGTGACTGAGTTTGTAGGAAGACATTTCTTCCAGCAAGAGTGCTGTGTGTGTTTCCATGTCTGGGCTGGAATTTACTTACAGTGCTTCCATTCTTTTTGCAGTGTTCCAGTATTCTGCTGGCACTGTTTTCAGCTTTGAGGGTTCAAGGAAGGAAGAGTTAAGTTTGTAGAGAAAGCCTAGTACAATTCCACTGTATTAGGACTCAGCTGTACAAGTGCCTGTGCAACCTGACCTAGTAGGACCTGCTTTTGATTGGACTGGGTGACACCCAAAAGTCCCTTCTGACTTGTATTATTCTACAGCTCTAGAGAAGCTGATAAGGATAAAGAAAGAGTAGAGACATTGGTGCATGCACATAAGCCATCAAGTTGTCAAGCTCAACTGTGTGGGATGTAGCTTTGGCACAATGCACTTCAGCAGTAGGATGACTTTGACAAATTCTGTTTTGGCTGTCCTGTGCCTAAGAACTTCAGCCTTTCTTGCCCTTAACTATAAGCTTTCCTTGGTAAAGTTGGTTTGGAAAAAGTGGCAAGAACATTTTATAAGTGTAAGGATCTGGATGCAACATTTGTATTGAAACAGAGAATGGAATTATTTTGATGTCAGATTAGGTTAGGAGACTTCTATCTGTCATGCCTGAATTGCAGATCTGTAGTTGAATGGTTGTGAAAAGTTCATATGCTATTATTCAGTTCTTCACAAATTGCTGAAAAATGTGTTACAGATACAAGTAAATAAGAAACTGGTGAGCATGACTTTGTCAGTATAAAATGTGGAATGAATGCTTAGTTATGCATATAAAGAACGTTCTTTAAAATGTGACTGCTTTTTACAAATCTTAACTAAATTTATGACTTGAATTTAAATATCTTTCTATATGCAGGCTGTTGAAATCAAAGACATTTCTCAAAAATTTAAACAAAAGCAAGATGCTTTGGAGATGAAAGATAAACAAGTAAGAGTCTTGATATTTTTGACTTTTTTTGTGTTTCTTTGGTAATGTATTTATTTGGTACTAGCTGTAGCATGTCTTGCGTTTAGGTGGAATGCTACTTCTTAAATTCTTCAGTAAAACATAGGTATGGGGTTTTTTGTCTGGTTTTCTGTTATCAGAGAGGGAAATTTCTCTGAAAAGGCTGGACATGCTTGCACACTTCACTGCCTCTAGTACTCAATGATCTTTAAAATGCCTGTTAGTCAAACAGGTATTACTAAGGAACAGGTGATTGCTGCATAAAATCAGTTACGTTGATGCAACAAATTTAGGAATAGGCTGTGTATATATATATATACACACACTGTATATTACAGGCTTTTCTTGAAAAGCTACAGCCTCTGTGGCACAGCAGTGCACTCAGCATTAAACATGCCCTCAAATATTCTGTGCAAAAGGCTAGTGTTACTGTTTCTGTGAAGTGTATACATCCGGCATTTTTTAAAAAGAAAACACAAAGATATATTGTAAAACAGTTACAGAACTTCATCTGAGTACTCAGTTAAGAAATGTATAAATTAAATGTGTAAGGCTGTATAGTCAATGTTGCACGTTGTGTTTATGCTATAGGTTTTATGCAGTGTTAGACAAACTTTCAAATGTGTTAATTAAGGAAGATCTTAAGCTTTAAGTTTCTGCTTTTATATGAATAAAGGAACTTCAAAAATTTATTTAAAGGCTTGATTGTCTTTTTGCTTACATGTTCCTAAATCTTAACAGAATCTTGTGAGTTCTTCAACTATCTTAGGGCTGTTGGTACTATAACAGACTCTTATGGTTTTAGAGCATGGTCACATCAGCATTTAATACCAATTGCACACATATCCTAGTTATTTGTCATAGGTTTTGTATACTACACTCCTTTAATGTTGGAAGTACTCAAAATTCTTAGATTGAAGAAATTCATCAAGCATTGAGAATGAAGAAAGATGAAGAAATGGACAGAAAAAGGAAAATACACAACACTCACAAGATGATAGAAGACTGGAAAAAGGAGCTTAATACAATGTTGGTCTGTGAGAATCTTCAGCTACAAACTGATGCTGTTAATAATGAGTTGAAAAAATTACAAGAAGAAAGGGCAAATATTGATAGCGATATCAATGATCTAACAGCAGAGAAAATGAACCAAGAGAGGGAAAAGAAAAGTAAGTTACTAAGGTTTTTGTTTGTTGATTTTTCTTTTTTAACTGACTTTACAGAATGTATTTGTTCTCCTGCTGTAGTGATATAATTTATGTTTACCTCAAGCCTCATAGCTGTAGATTACATTTATAGCAGTCCTTCTTTCTGTTACCAGTTCGATTAGAAGTAGCAGAAATCTCTTATAAAACAGAAAGAATAAGAAGCTTAAGAAATGGCAGTTGAACTTAAAAGTGCCCTTCTAAAAATTAGTTTCTGATCTCTGGTTAAGGAGACTGCTTTGCCAGTTTGATTTTCTTTTTCCTGTTATTAAATGAAGATGTGTACTATTAGCAGGATATAAAAATTAATCCTGAAGCAAAAGCAGTTTGCTTTGAAGATTGTTTATAATTACCTCTTTGGCAGTACATTGGTTAGTGATGCTGCTTTTGTCCTTTCTAGACGAACATGAGCTAATGTTAATTATATTAAATTCCTTTATACTTACTCAGGATTTACAATTAGTTCTTTCTAAGAAACAAAATTCAAAAATTATACCTTGGTGGGTAGGTGGTGCTCTATATATTCCTTGGTGAGTGTAGTACATGTGCACATACCTATCTGTCTAGCACTTAACTTGTCATAGTATCCAAGAAGAAACTGAGGTGTAGAGAGACCAAGTGATGCAGGGAAGGAGACACTATCTATTGCACCTTGAAAAAGCATAGAAAGTATTCAGTCTCTCTCCTGAATAGCAAATGCTTTCACACACAGTCTGATGTCACACATTTTGTTTGCTGCAAGCATAAAATAACTCTCAAGAGATTTCACGTTGCTAGTCCTACCACCTCTTTTCTCTTGGGGGATTTTTGGTTTTAAATACAAAAGTAGAACAAGTTTTGGAGAAAGAGATTTTTAGGACTAAATCCCTGTCTTTATTGTGCCACCACATTTCATTATCCTTTGGGTAAACCTTAATTTTCTTTTAGATTTTAAGCTTTAATAGTTCTTAAGTTTTCTTCAGAATAAGCAGCATCTTGCTTGTGGGAAGATAAACACTTAATTGCTATAATGTCCTAAAAACTTTATTGCTGGAGTAGTATAGTCAATAAATATTAGAAAATGCTATTTATAATGTGTATTTGCTATGGACTGTGTTTAAGAACCTGCCTTCAATTACAGGAATAATTAACCGCCTTGGACAACTTAATAATTTAATGAATATGAAGGAAGAGAATCTTAAAAGGAGATTCCAAGACACACACTCTGCTCTTATGTGGCTACGAAAAAACAAAGACAAGTTTAAAAACAAAGTTTGTGAACCCATGATGCTTGAAGTAAGAAAAATTAATTGCATGTCACTCTATGCAGTTAATGTTTAGTTTATGAATGACCTTAAGACTTCAAGACACATCTTGAAATGAACTGCCATTTAAATGCAGGATACATTAACATGCTGCACTATTTGTAATTTTAATTCTGTAGACGATGCAGTAATGCTCAACGTTGGGTAAGACAGGGTGGCTCCTTCCCCTTCCCTCCTCATGGAGTAGTCCTTTAATAAAGTGCTGTCATGCTGTAACTCCAGACAGTAACTAAGAATCACACAGTCACTCACTCACTCGCCTGAGTTGGGAAGAGGAAGAGAATCAAAAAAGTAAGAATGAGAAAACTTGTGGGTTGAGATAAAGACAGTTTGATAGGTAAAGCTAAAGCCACGCACAAGCAAAATAAGGAATTAATTCACCACTTCCCACTGACCGGCAGGTGTTCAGATATCTCCAAGAAAGCAGGGCTCCATTACCCGTAAGAGTTACTTGGGAAGAGAAACACCATCACCCCTTCCTTCTTCTTCCTCCAGCTTTACATGCTGAGCACTATGTCATATGGTATGGAATATCCCCTTGGTCAGTTGGGGTTAGCTGTCCCAGCTGTGTCCCCTCCTGACATCTTGTGCACCCCCAGCCTACTCACTGGTGTGGTGGCGTGAGAGGCAAGAAAGCCCTTGACACTCTGTAAGCACTGCTCAGAAATAACTGAAACTTCCATTTTTTAGCAGTGCTGTTTTCAACACAAATCCAAAATATAGCTCCATACAACTCTGTCCTATCCAAAAGCAACATAGGTGTACATCGCAGATTTTTTCTAAGTTACGTTCAGTTATTTAGACTTGAGTAGTTCTTATTTGATGCTTAGAAAAGCAGTGGTAGTTACAATTGAATTCCCCCTCCCTTATATCACAACCTTCTCAGCAATGGTTACAGTATATTACTGTGATCTCCAGGTGTTTTTGTGGTTTGCTTTGCACAGCCAGCTACAGGCATAGAAACATCTATTCTACCCCTAGTTTTGTTCTGAGTTTTGGTTCCCCAGACGCTGTATTAGATAGGAAGAGCAGGGCTAAATTTTCAGAGACTATTGTAGTTTTCTAGTGCAATCCTCCACCATATTGCGATATATATTCCGTGTAATGTCAAGAGGATGAAGAAAGAACTCTGTGCACTCCTCCTCTTCCTCTTCAAAATTGCAAGCTTATTTTAATAGCATATTGCTACAGTTTAAATTAGTAGAATGTTAAATATTTGTGTACCAATTCTTATGCTGTCTGCATGTGCTAGAACTATTCAAAATTACATTTATTTAGTATAAAATATAATATTTTTCACATTATTACCAGAACTTCAATTCTTCCTGGAAGATCACATCAAGTTAATTTTACAAATACTGCAATAGGATGCCTTTGCTTTTACTTTAAGGCCTCATTAACCTCTGTAACATCCACTAATGTCTGAATTTGTTTTCTTTAAAATCATGTAAGTTAGTCTCATGTACTTCTAGCTTTCAAATTGTTAGTAAGTGTACCCAGCCTTTGGCTAACTTGAGGTTATTAAATTGTGTAGTTCTGTGTAATTTTGCTTTTGTATGTCGTGTAGTGACATAATATCTAATTACTAGTGAGAGTTACTTAAGAATTCTAACATTAACATTTCATTCAGATATGAAACACAACATTAAACGTGGATTTTTCTTTTTCCTAAGAATTCTTGGAGAATTCAATCAATCTTTGAATACTTCTTTTTTCTAGGGCTTCACAATTCTGTATTTGTATTTGGTGACATTCATGATGTCCAAATCAAGGGGAACTGCATGTATAAATTTGTGGAGTTTGGTGTTTCCTAGTTTTGATTTCTTAGGTTCCGTGTTTCTAAACAGTAAGATATTTTTAGTAGTAATGTAGCAGAACCGCTAGGCATGCCATAGATAGTGGTGGTTGCAATTTTGAGGTTAGGGAGGAGCAGGAGGTGGTATGGTGGAAACAGTGATAGGTCCAGGAATCCTGAGAAAGGATATGACTGGCTAAATCTAAACACAATGACATGTGAGTTACTCTATGTTTCCTCCCAAAAGAATTGGTTGCAACAAAACAAGGAATATGTCTTTAAAGCATTTAAACTTTGTCTTCATTAAATGTAGGCTTGGATATCTTCTGACTGCTTAAAGTGTCGGGGGGGTTGCATTGGGGGGGGGGGAGGGTGAAATCCGATTGTATTAAATCACTTTCTCATTATCTTTCATTATTAGATCAATATGAAAGACAATAGACATGCTAAATATGTTGAAAATCACATTTCAGCCAATGACATGAGGGCTTTTGTTTTTGAGAGTCAAGAAGATATGGAAATGTTTCTTGTGGAGGCAAGTAGACACCAATTTAAAAAAAAGTTAAATACTGACGTATAAACACTGAACTTTGGAGTCAGCCAAGTAAGTCTGAATTTATTAAGTCTGATTGGCAATTTCAGCACAGTACTTAATACACGGTATTCAGTGGTTTTCTTCTAGATTTATGTTTTCTTCTGGAGTAGGATTGTTTTTAAAAGCCTAGGCCAACTGGAGGGATGCAATAATATTAAGCAAATATTTGGTTTTAGAAAATGGCAAGAACAGGAAGCAACAAATGTAGTACCAAGCATTTTGAATGCCTCTTAACTAAAGAGGCGAGTGAGCATCCTGTGTGAGAACGACTATGGTTCAAGCAGCAGATCAAGCTTATATTTTCTTAATACTGCCATTTCCTGGAGTGATAAGGAGATTGTTCCTTTTGAGAGCCAGGCAGATGATGTAGGACAAAAAAGCCACAAGCTATTTCACAGAATGGTAGGGGTTGGAAGGGACCTCTAGAGATCATCTAGTCCAACTCCCCTGCCAGAGCAGGATCACCTAGAGTAGATCACACAGGGACAAGTCGAGGCGGCTGTTGAACGTCTCCAGAGAAGGAGACTCCACCACCACTCTGGGCAGCCTGTTCCAGTGCTCTGGCCACGCTTTTTCTAATGCATTCCAGGATGCCATTGGCCTTCTTGGCCATGAGGGCACACTATTGGATCATGGCCATCCTGTTCTCCACTAGGACTCCAAGGTCCTTTTCCCCAGAGCTGCCCTCCAACAGAACAGCCCCCCAGCCTGTACTTATCCATGGGGTTGTTCTTCCCCAGATGCAGGACTTCACACTTGGCCTTACTGAATTCCAT
>NW_010273686.1:6896-10609 GCF_000690775.1 Eurypyga helias
TCTATCCCTTCGTCCAGGTCATTCCCATCCCCCACCCTGAGACAGCAGATTGTAGTGTCTTACTAGCACACCATCCCACATGCACCGGCATGCTGTGCACGGGCTCCTCTCTGGCCAGTCCAGTCCTGTCCCCTTCCCCCTTCGAATCTAGTTGAAAGACCTTTCTATGAACTCTTCTAATTCATGTGCGAGGATCCTTTTTCCCCTTTGAGGTAGCTGAACCCCATCTGTTGCCAGTACACCTGATGCTGTGTAAACCTCCTGTGATCAGGAAACCCAAAATTCTGTTGGTGGCACCAGCTTCTAAGTCATGTGTTAATCAGATGTGTTTTCCTGTTTCTTTCAGTATACTTCCCTGCCACTGAAGGGATTGAGGAAAACACTACCTGTGCTCCCGATCCTGCAACCAATCTTCCTAATGACCTGAAGTCCTTTTTTAATTGCTTTTAGACTTTTCTCTGTAATCTTGCCACTACCAGCTTGGATGACCAAAAACGGATAGTAGTCTGAGGGCTGCACCAGACCAGGAGGTGTCCTACTGATATCCCTAACGCAGGCCCCAGGGAGACAGCAGACTTCCCTGTGGGAGGGATCTGGTTGACGTACAGGGCCCTCAATTCCACTCAGAAGGGAATCATTACCATGATTACTCTCCTTCTTTTCTTGATTGAACTATTCCTAAGGTGTGGGGGTGGCTGAGTCACCCTGGATGTCTTCCTGGGTGGACTTCCCTTTACATCCTCATTCACCTGGCCCTCAATTTCCAAAGCCCTATACCTGTTGTGCAGCGGTAACTGGGGAGGCAAGGGAGGCCAGCACGAGATTCACCTGCCTCTCTGAGGAGGGACCTGTTTCTGCTCTCCCCCATCTCTTAGGTTCCCTCCTCTTACTTGGTGGCAAGAGGATAGGGGGTCCTATGGCATAAACTGTCATAATGCTTCCCAACTACTGTCCACAGAATAGTGTGATTTATTACAAACTGTCCTACCATGTTTTTAAGACCTAATTGGCCCTTCACAGAAACTAGTCGTTTTATATACGTGAACAGTAGTCATGATACCTGAAGCTCTGGGGTTTTGTCTTGCCTCCCAAGTTGTGGAACCTAGTGCAAAGCTGCTTTAACTAGCTAAACTGATCTTTCGTTTGTATCCTCAATCTTTTCTGCCCTGTTAGGATCACACTTTTCAGAGCCTGGTTAGCCAGTGGTCTGCCATTACCTGTGCAAAATGACTATACAGCCCGGAAGAGGGGCTTCCTTATTACATCCACCTTGGCTATTTAGGTTGAGCACCTGGCTCTGGATTTCTTAGATTGCTTTTGCTTTCTCTGTTGCATGGTATTTTCACAGGGAGATACTAAGCTTGGCTTCAGAGAATTCAGTCATGCCTAAGCCAGAGTGGATTTTTGTGGGTTCTTCCACAGGTTGTGAGTTTAAAATGATTCTGTGAATCATAACTTGATTTTCATATAGTGAATTTTTCTGCCTTTTTTTACCAAATGATCTAATATAATCTATGTTTAGATGCGCGATCATCAGAAACTAAAAGTGAATGCTGTATGTGCGCCTGCTGAATCATGTGCTGAAATCTTACCTTTGAGACCTATCGAAGAATTACAGTATGTATCAGATTGTATTGGTGGGGAATGGTTTTAAATGCAATGTTTTGGTGTTGTTGCTACATACTAGAATTTTCTACGCAAATCAAATTTTAATTAATGAGTTCTGTGTTAGCAGGACTTGTTTATGATCCTTCAGTAACTTCAGCTTGCTTACCTGCCAAACTTTATTTCTGATGCATGCCTTTTTTTCCTCCTTTTCAGCCGATACGGATTTTTCTCATATTTACGAGAGTTATTTGATGCTCCTCATCCTGTGATGAGTTATCTTTGCTCCCAGTACCGAGTTCATGACGTCCCTGTGGGAACAGAGAAGACCAGAAACATGATTGAAAGGGTGAGGTGTCCTAAACAGCACAAACGCACCTGTGGTCTAGAGTTTTATTTCAGAAATTCTTTGGCAAGTTAATGTGGAGAAAGCAGAAAATTGCTTTACCTTTTATTTGGCCTTTAGAAGTAAAAGCAGTTAATCTTATGTAAACATAATGCAAGACATTGTAACAAATCTAGTCAATCTAATGCAGTACTTCCCAGGAAATTAAATACGTCTTTCACCTGCATGCTGTTCCAAGTCAGTTATATGAAGTTATTTTATTATAACTTCTACTTTAAGTCCCTGAGATATTCTGGGCAAAATTTTAATCAAACAGTTAGTAGTACATGGCAATACTGGCCTGTTGTGTTTAAAGCAACAGTTAGAAGCTGCTGCTTTTTTTTTTTTTACATGTTTAGATGTTCAGTTTCTGGCAAATACGGTTGTATAGGTTCAGTCAGAACTGATGTGATAAATACTATAAAAACCTTTTGGATTCTTGGAAATAGGCTAAGAGCTCCCACTAGGAGTAATCTCCCTACTGTAGTCTTTCATGGGTGCTTGCAAAGCTCCTAATTTCTGAATTACAATGGGTAACAGATGACAGTTTTCAACTTTAATCCTTATTCACTTCTCTGCCTATGCTAGACAAGTGTTGTCTGTCTTGTACAGAGAGTGAACTCCTCTTTGAATTCAGATGACTACTTTAGGCTCTCTGAGAACAAAAGTTGCTTCTTTGAGAACCTCAGTGAACAAAATAGAGAACTGTTCTTGTTTTACTGAGATAGCTGTTGCTCCTTCCTGTCTTCTGTGTTTCCGAGGTTCTAAGAATGAGGAAGAGGAAAGTAAAAGTGAAGGGAGCCCTAAATGCCAAGCTCTTCTGTTAATGTTTCTTTTTTTTTGCATTCATCTATAAACTGTCATTCTTCCACCACTCTGTGTTTATAAAGTGATGAAGCAGATTACCTCTGTAATAGGTCTTTGAGTTACATTTGTAAACCAGTCAGAATTCCTCTTTAGATACTTAGTCATTTCCAGAGCTCTGTGGGTAGCAAGTGAAAAATTGCTGGTCTAGGGGCAAAGGTGAGCCACTATTCTAAATGTGGTGCACATAGCACTTTCTCAGTTCAGTTGTGTAAAGTTTTGTGGGTTGGTTTTTTTTTATTATTATTATTTTTTATTGAGAAATGCATTCTTTGTAACATTTTGTTTCACACGTGCCAGGGAAAGCTTTAGTTTAAAAGGAGACCTGTTATAGATAGATGAGAGTGTGGAAAAGGACTAGGATGGAAATGTCAGCAGCCACAGTCTCAGCAAAGTAAACATGGTTTTCAGTGTCCAGGAACCAAATCAGCAAAATATTGCTGGTGCTGTGTATATAAACTGAAAAAAATCTTTAGTTGAATTTATGTTGTCCTGTAGAGGCTTTTTGCTGTTGTAGGCTTACTGGACACCTTATATCCCTTTGAAGTACTATACTACCTTGTGTTATGGTAAATCTATGGTATTTATAATACCTTTTTGACACGAGCCTCTTTTTTTTTTTTCTCTACGGGTACATTTGGTTCACTGAAGTTCATGCATTACAGCTCACTTAGGGTTTCGTCTTTCAATTTTTGAAGTACTTCTGGTTCTTTCTTACACAGGCTATATTTGCATGTTATGCATCCATAGAAACTGCAATCTTTTTTCATGATGCTGTACAAATACACAGGCAGTATAAAACAACCAGATTTTTCCATTGTCTCTCTGTAATATCAGAGTCATAGAATGGTTTAGGTTG
>NW_010273687.1:0-14034 GCF_000690775.1 Eurypyga helias
GAAGTGTCAATTTGTTCTGGCAGCCCAGAGAGCCAACTGTATCCTGGGCTGAATCAAAAGAAACGTGACTGAGCAGCAGATCGAGGGAAGTGATTCTCCCCCTCTACTCAGCTCTTGTGAGACTCCACTGTCAGTATTGTGTCCAGCTCTGGAGCCCTCAACATAGAAAGGACAAGGACTTACTGGAGTGAGTCCAGAGGAGGCCACGAAGATACTCAGAGGGGTGGAGCACCCCTGCTATGGGGACAGGCTGAGGGAGTTGGGGAGAAATTGTCTGAGCCACCAGGGATCAGGTTAGGCAAGCTAAAGCCCTGATAGAATTAAATCTGGCCAGAGACGTCAAGAGCAAAAAGAAAAGCTTCTATAGGTATGTCAGTGACAATAGGAAGACTAGGGAAAATGTGGGTCGGGGCAATTCCAGGCACAAGTACAGGCTGGGCGGAGAATGGATTGAGAGCAGCCTCAGGGAGAACTCAACATGAATTGTCAATGTGTTCTGGCAGCCCAGAAAGCCAACTGTATCCTGGGCTGCATCAAAAGAAACGTGACTGAGCAGCAGATCGAGGGAAGTGATTCTCCCCCTCTACTCAGCTCTTGTGAGACTCCACCGTCAGTATTGTGTCCAGCTCTGGAGCCCTCAACATAGAAAGGACAAGGACTTACTGGAGTGAGTCCAGAGGAGGCCACGAAGATACTCAGAGGGGTGGAGCACCCCTGCTATGGGGACAGGCTGAGAGAGTTGGGCTTGTTCAGCCTGGAGAAGAGAAGCTGAATCCAGGGGAACCTTATAGCACCTTTCAGTACCTGAAGGGGGCCTACAAGAAAGCTGGAGGGGGACTTTTTAAAAGGGTCTGTAATGACAGGACAAGGGGTAGTGGCTTTAAACTGAAAAAGGGTAGATGTAGATTGACTATGTGGTAGAAATTCTTCAGGATGAGGGTGGTGAGGCACTGGCACATGTTGCCCAGAGAAGCTGTGGATTCCCCCTTCCCTAGAAGTGTTCAAGGCCAGGCTGGATGAGGCTTTGAGCAACCTGGCCTAGTGGAAGGTGTCCCTGCCCATGGCAGGGGGGTTGGAACTAGCTGAGCTTTAAGGTCCCTTCCAACCTAACCCATTCTATGATTCTAATTTTGGTTAATTATTTTAAAGTCCATATATATGCATCTCTCTATATATAGGTTCTATATGAATAAGAGGCTAATACATAGCAATTACCTCTATCTTCTAATCGCTTTACTAATTTCATTTGAGATGAAAATGGGCAGGAAATTTTTGCATAACTGCTAATTAAGATTTCTTTTCACCCTTGCAGAGTAGTGTAATATACTAGGGTAGAAATACTGCCTAACCTACATTTCACACTCAGCCATATTCCTTTTTATGCTGTAGTTAACAAAGGTGTTCATGAATCAGCTGAAAATCTCAATTCATAGTTGGATGACACTTCTCTTCAACTAACAACAATCCACGGTTACAAATGCCAAACAGGAAGAGCACATCTGTGAAAAACAAGCCTCTTAAACTGAACGAATGAATAACAATGATGTGTGGGCTGTGCTTTCTATGCAGCAAACTCTGGGAAGACCTTTCTGTGAACAACTATCTGATAACAATTGAAGACAGTTTGGTGTTCCTACTTGCCTCCCACAGCCTTTTGTATCAGCAGCTCAGCAGAGAGAGTCTGACAGCAAGATTCCTTTGTCATTTGAAATTTCAGGTACTCTAACTCAGCTCCGTGCTGCACAGAGACCTTTACTGAGTGACTGTGTGTTTGTACAGAAGAGAGAAATTTCTCAATGGTCGGTTCTCAGTGTGCGGCACCAATTGTTATCTACGAGTTATCCCAGCTAAATCGTCCTCTGCTAAGTAACCTTCTACCACCTTGGTCTCCCCGATTCGCACACAGCAGCACCCTCACTTCCACTTAAACAAACTAAAACCCTACAGCACCTACCTAAAGCCCTACCCATGCTGTACACAAGAACCTATGTTGCATGCAGTTCCAAGGGCGAGGACAACCCCCTGTGCTTAAACCAGCATTAGGTTCTCAAATACCATGCTGAAAACTGTAATGTACATCTATAAAAATGGAAGGCAATAGAACAAAGAAAATTTCATCTTCACATCCTAAGCTTAGTATAAGTGGTATTTCCCCATCATTTTCATAGGCCCACCAGAAAGACATTGGATCTGAATATAAAAACGTAGAACTACGACCATGAGAAAATCATTCTCAACTTGCAAGCTGCAGTCTGCCATAAACATTTCTCCCCTTCCTTTTATGCATCCATAGTATTAAGGAATAACTAAAAGTATTTGCAACACTTCATTCATCATATCAGACTGCTGCAGAGAAAAGGGACAAGAACATTAGCACTGGCAAATTCACATTGCTCTTTTCCCTCGAGCCCCGCACCAATACTTACATAATCCAGCAACATAAAAACAAGGACTGACAGACTTCGTCCCAGAAAGCAATCCCCTTTGACTGCTAAAAGGCAGGCCTCCCGAGCCCAGAAGAGTAGATTGAAGCCATGCAAAGCTGCTTACATCAAGAAAAGGGCCACACATTTTAGATGGATTTAACAAACACTTCTAATTTTGCAGAAATTTCCCTTCCATCTCAGCAGAAGGCAAGTTCTCAAACACTTCAATGACATGAGAAACAGACTCACTTTCCTTCTTGCCAAAACAGGCTACAATTTTCCAAATACATTAGGCCATTTTTTCCCAACCACTTAAAATCCCAGTCACTGTAATCAAAGTCTGACAACAGTTAATTTATTTGGGCTCTTTCTCACTCATCGACATGCTAAAGCTCCAGGCTGCAGCATAATCTCAGCATTTTTCTCTCCCGAAAAACAGATGTTACTAGGAGGAAATAACTTCAAATGCTCTGCAGCAATTGCCATATTCCCAAAGATAACTTCTCATCCATTCCATCAAAAAAATGACCAAAACACAATCTTTCCATAGACTCTTAGGAGTTCTTATCCATAGCTTTCCATGCCCACACTTGACACCATTTGTGCAGCTACAATTAAAGACAAAAAGATGAAACACTGTTTAAAGTCACCAAACTTCTGATGGGTTTTCTCCTAACCCAAATCTGTGAATGTGAAGAAAAAGAACATGCTTTACCGAAAAGACTGGAAATGCGTGTTACAGGCAATGTGCTATTACAGTGATGAATTGCATTGTCTAAAAGTCAAAGCACAGGTCTCTGGGGTGCAACCTGCTGTTCTGTTCCTGCTAACTGTGCAAGGGACACTCGTATCATGAGTGCTTCTGATTCCCCACCTGTAAAAATATGAATAAATAGCTGCCTAATACAGATGTTTCAACATCCATTGCCTTAGCGTTTGCAAATCTTTACGGGTCCTAGGCTAGAGAATACTCACAAAAGCTGAAAGTAATATTAGTTTAGATCATATTTTCTGCATTTCTTGTCCTCTCGTTCTTAATTTTGAAGGACAACTGCAATTGCAGTTCATTCATTTAGGCTTATCCTAAAGTCATTATTTGTTATGATGCTGTTCCTGCCTTCAGCTACAAAGAAAATGACTATCCCTACCCCCTCACAGGCAGGATTAACAGCCACAGAAAATGAGTTATGGCTAGTCTAACTGACAGGAGCTCACAAGCAAATTCCTTTTCAGAAGTCCACCTAAGCCCAGGAAAGAATTCTGCACTGTGTCTTCTTAGTTCTTCCTCACAGCTATGTAACGGAAGTACACAAGGTGTTTTTCTTCATCACGAGTCTGCGCACTCAAGAGATGTGCTGAGACCTATTGGTGCTCCAGGTAGCATGTGAACTAAGTGATGTGAAGTGGTGCAACACTCTACAGAGCTTGTGCGCTCACACTTGTATTTTAACGTAAAGAATGTATTAAAAATATTGTTGGCACAGGTGGATCATTTTATTTATAGGTGGAATAACTTATATGTCAATCACCAAGTAAGCAGGCTACAGGGAAAAAGAGGCTAGTGTTCAGTGAGATTGTGTACGAATACATTTGTACCAAATCAGTAGTGACAAGGCTCATAACTTTTTCTTCATAATTTTGGCTGAATTTTGTTTAGAAGATTCATAGATCATGGCCTGACTGTTTCTAATGGCCTTTGTCAGTACTTTGATGGGTATGCTCATCCACCATGCTCAGAACTAAGCTGTTATGCAAGGAGCCTATGACTACTACCAGCTTTTGTACACTAGACACTACTGAAGAAATCGTCCTTGAATCAGCTGAAGACAAGACATTGTGGATGAAGATATAGACTGGATGCTGATACGCTGCACAGTGCTTATACAGATTAACACCACACAACGATATCTCTAAGCAGCCTTCCAAAATGGTAATGTTTCAGTTTAGAGATCAGTGTATTGCTTCCAACCAAACACGCTTCAAAATCACAAGCCACATTAAAAATACATGGCAACTCTGTTCTGAAAATAGTTTTAAAAGATCTGTTTTTTGAAGTTGCTGTAGGGTGAAAATGTACTTATCTACCTGCAGCAGCAGTGAAAAAAAATGATGGTGTTCTCTATGGTTCACAGTAATCAAGAAATGAAAACTAAATTCTCACAAAAAGTGACAGAAGATATGAGGCAGATAACAGACAGACAACAGCTGCAGCTTTTCAGCATTAGACTCCAGAACACGCTCTAAGTGCGTGTCGCACCACATATGAGTGACACGCACCGCGAGTCATTTGGAACATTCGGCACGTTACAAACGAAGCACGTGTTCTGATCTGTCACGCATCCAGCTGTGAGCGCAAGAACACACATGGCTGAAGATCGTGTGTGCACTCCTGCCACTACCAACACCTCCACTGAGATCCATCACACCATAAAGGATCTCCTACACAGGTCCAGTCTGTAGGATCCATGCCTTAGTTGCGTCATGCCACAGATCAGGAAAACAATGACACATCTCTCCACGTGGACCTGGAGAACATGTCCTTATCTTCCTTCATGAGTTGAAGCCTAAGGTTTTAAAGTTTGGGGGTTTTTTTTTAAATCTGGAAAGTATATGTTTAATGAAACACGTACGAGTATGAACTCAAGTCTTGCTGTCCTCAACACCTCCCCTACCAAACTGCAGTAGATGCTTTGCTGGATTAGGTCATATGTTACCTTTGCATATTAAAAAAGTAGATGGAAATACTGACTTACATTTATTTTAATACAATTGTGTCATTTGAGGTTTATAGAGCCATGCATAAAGCATTTGTTATTCCACCTATAACAAAACTGATCCATTAACTCTGACAATATTTTTAGCACACATTTTGTTACAAAAGCATTAAGACACATTATGAATCATTCTGGCATTATGAGAGTTAATAGAATACTATATATTTTTCAGGATTATTAATATTTAGCGTCGTTCAGTAAATTAAAAAATCAAGTTTAACTAAGGTTAAAAATATCTGATGCTACAGTACATAGATGATTGTAAATGTATATTAATGAAGCTTTACACAATTGACTGGATATGTTTTCGTTAATCACTCACAAACCCATGCCAAACATATATCAAAGACTTCAGCTCCTTTTTCATCCAATCTTCCGACATTTCATTATTATGGTTACCTGATTAATGGATGCAATAATATATGTGGCATGATATGATATGTTCACATTAAATTTTAATCAAATATTACTAAATTCAGAAAACATTAAGTAAATCATGACTGATGAGGCAATATTGCTGTACTGTCATATTGATGGTTAGAGAAACTCACTATGGAGAGTTACAGATTAAGGAAGAGAAGTAAATCTTATGAGGAAATAGAAGTACCTCAAGTTTAACTAGTTGGTTCTTTTAAAATTGCCTTCCAGCCACAGGCTGAATATTAGATCCATCAAAAGTATTCCAGTGTCTGCAACTGATATGAATGTTTTGTTTTCTTCTACTGTAAACTGTCTCATTCTTTCAAAAGCACAGATCAACATATGCTCTGCACAAGGGCCTTTCCCAAAATAGGATGGCCTGTGTAGTGAAAAAACACATTATTCTTCACTGAAGTTGGGAAAAATTAACCAAATTTATTTGAAACCTTGCTATAATCTGAGAAGCACATCTGTCAGGCACATGGAATATACTTGGCCTGCTCATTTTCACCCAAATTATGCTCTTGTCACTTTGCAGAAGGTGGACAGGGAGATAGATGAGGTGTCATAGCCTAGGTGTGCAAATGTAAGATGATTTCATCCTGGAAGATCAGAGAATGTGCCTCTATTGCTGCAGACAGCAGCTTTCTTTTCAGTTTTAAGACAGTAATGAATCTGTTCATTTGAAAATTTGGAACCCATATTTGGCAATAATTCTAGACTGCATTTTTAACTGGCAGCAAGGAAATAAAACACTGAACCTCCCTTTTGCTGCTGTGTTTGAAATGGAGAGAGACTTAATTGTATTTATCTACTTACACTTCCTGTTCTGGTGAAAAGTTAGATGGGATTTGCTTATGTTGTCCTATGCCTGCCTTGGACACCCATCTCTCTCTTTCCGACCCCCTGCTTCCCCCGCGGTAACTGACTCAACTTACAATTTTGAGGCATTATTCCCTTTTGTAATGAACAAGTTATTTATCCAGAGAATAAACTCCATGTTATGAGAGTTAGGTGAGCCTCTAGAAGCTAAATACTAATACTGGAGAGAGTACTAGCTAAAACAAGACTGCATGAAAACAATTCAAGCAAAAACCTGTACTGAAAAAAAAATATTCTAAAGAATTTAGAGCTCCTAGAAAAAGGTATTCTCAAGGGTTAATGCTAAACTTTCAGTGCTATAACCCATGACTATGCTTGCACAGAATTTCAATCCCATGGTATTGACTAAACAGCTTTCTACTTTCATCAGTTTGTACCTTAAAAACAGAAATCAAAAGTATGTCTATGACCATCTTTTTGGTAGACTCTGATGCCATCATATGTCACTGGACCTTATTTTGAGTATGTGAAGTAGTATGCAAGTCCTGCTTAAGTAAATGTATTTAAAAAATGGTAGAGCATTGCCTAGTACTTGCTATGACACCTTTCCAAAGTCTGTTTTCCTCTTTGTGTCCTGGTTTCACTTACACTCCCTATAACCTTTCAAGATAAGAAAAGAGACTGAAAGACTGCCTTGTGTTATGTGTACGTGTACCAGCAAGAGAAATCTCTGTGCCAGTGCACTCCAAATAGATACTACTCAATTCTGCAGCTATACTTTGAATATTAAGAGCAATAAATATTTAAACGTGTTTAGCAGGATTTTTTTTTCTTTTTTTTTTTGGCATCTTGCTTTTTGCTAGAAGTCATTCCATATAAGGTATTTTAAGAGAAAGTGTACAGATAATAAAGGGAGAGAGAAAAGGAAACTGAAATGCTAAAATGGATACAATGTAATTAATGACCAACTGGGATCAACTGGGAGGAGCTCTGAAGACTGATGCATCTTGGTAGCTCAGTAGATCTACTTGTTTCATACTGGTTAGAGCTATGCCACAAGGATTTCGGTTAACACCTTCTTGCCGGGAAAGTGGGTTTGGAATTTTTTTGAGGGTGACCACCTCACATAACATAACGTGAACAGTTATAAGAATAATTAAAGCAATTCACTAAGTTATCTTCCTCCATACCCAGATAAGTTTTGTACAGTTACAAGATTAAAAAGCACAAAATTCCTGTGAGTGTAAGACCTAATAAAAATGGAAGAATACATCCAAACCCACAGCTCTTACCTCAGGCAAACTCCCACTGGTGTTGGCACCTCATGCGATGCAGAGAAGAGTGCAGGCACTTCAAACAAAATTGCCTGGAAAGGTTTGATTCACTCTCACTTGATTAATTGAATGAGTATATTAGAAGTCAGTCTTGCAGCTCTTGCTTTTCTCAGGAATAGAAACATACCAGAAAAAAAAAAAAGAGGTAACTCGAGGTCCTCAGTAAACTTTAGATCACAGGGCGTGATGATATGGCTAAGGCCTCTAAACAGCTGTTGGCTTCCACTGGAATCCTGTGTTGAAATCAAGGGCCAGCTTTTAAAGACCTGACATAGCCTTGCAGTCTACGGGCTTGTGCTGAATACCAGACCTCTTGTCAGAATGTCAACTCGAAATGGGCCTATTCCTTTGCATTTCAGTCTGCGACAGGAAAAACCAAACAAACCATAAAATGCCTGACTGAGAACTCAGGATAGGTGATGTCCATTGAATTTCGAAAAGGAGGCAATTTGTATGGGCAAGGAAGAGCATAATTTTCTGTCCAAACAGACAAACACAGCATGGAGTTAGGGTAAGAGAGCCAGTTTAGAAGAGAGAAAGGAATCTGTGCTAGAGGTGCAAGAACAGATCCTTCATATCCTTCAGCAAAGTAAAGCTGCTAAACAAACCTACTTTTGTCCAAGCTTTTTAAATCCCCAAAAAACCAAAGCTGAAAGGTCTTTCATTTTTGTGGCTAGGGCCAGCTGAGAGAAGCATTATTCAGCTGCCTGAGGCAGCATTTAGGAAGGCAGTAACAGAAGCAATGAGGCAGCACTGGCCCTTTCAAAGATGAGCATGAGTGGAGCAGCAGATCCGAGTTGGGGAAGTGTGGGTTATAGGTGAGAGGGGAGTTGTGGCAAGGGTGGGAAAGTGATGAAAGGGAGTGTGGTAGCTTTACAGTAGAGCTGCAGGAGTGAATACGTAGTACGAAATGTTAGGAAGAAACTTGGGGCAGCGGAGCTGAAGTGAAAAACACTGACATCCTCACACACCCAAGTTTGATCCCCCATCACCACTTCCAAACGGCCAGCTCTTTCTGACCCCATTTTTGCCATCAGAAATATGTCAACCCTAGTCAACGTAAAGGAAGAAGTCAGTGTATCAACTGTACTGTACATCATTAAGCTCTCACAAAATACTGCAAATAGGAAAGCTTCTGCTTGGCATAATACTGAGATCTTATGAATACAAAGACAAACAGAGTTCTCCTGGTATTTTGCACCTGGACAAAGTAATGCAAAGGAATAATACTTAGCCTTTCACCATTCCCACCAACTCCTTTACCTAAATTAGTTGTACTGAGTAAAGAAATCACACACTATAAATATAATTAGCTACTTGGAACCTGATCTAAAGCCTAATGAAATCAGCAGAAAGCTTACAGAGAGAATGAGCTATAAAGAAAATATTAGTTTGATTGCTGTGGGCAAAACTACTTTCAGATCTAAGCAGAGGATTTAGCTATTTTATTCTGCAAGCAATGAGAAAATATCTTCTTGATTCTAAAACTAAAATAAGAAACCTAATTAATTCTAGAGCACCATGGTCATATACATTACTACTTAGTATGCAGGAATCCAATAGTTTCTTTTTTAAACAGTAATATTTAAAAACCCATTTAATTTAAATGGTTGTGGTTCCTCTTTTCAGTAAACACATGTGAAGGCATACATTGTGTTTAAATATAATAAATACAGCTAAAATCATGCATCTGGGTCAATCCTCTGCATGTAATCAGGATTATGAAAATTTAGTTTTTCTTTTCTTATCTTTCTCAATAAATGGTCTATATACAGATGACTGGAAATTTATTCAGACATGGTCTTGGTTGTGTTCTTGTTTTTTTAACTCACCAGTTCTTTCATTCCTGCAAATCTGACTGGTTTCTAATTCTATCAGTTGCTCTGCTAGGTAAGGAAAGTGCCAAACCGTGGTAGATGATTTCTAAGCGGCGCCAAAGTTCTTTCAGAAACAAAATTCTCATGCCAAGGCATTCCAATTGCAAGTCTTCTGCCCATTTTAATGACTTGCTATTTTGGGTTTTGGTTCTGATTGCTGATCACATATAACTGTAACGAAAAATGTCACAGAAGACCTTGAGAATCCAAATAGACACAAAAGAAGCAGGAAAGGTGACAGGAAAATGTTTTCAAGTAGTTTACAACGTCCCCAAGACTTCAGTGTCCTGAACCTCCCAGCTCTCTGAAAGAGGTTCCCTTCAGCCCCAGTTGTCAAAGCCCTCCTTCACGAACTGCCTTGCCTACAGCTCCTCTCAGGCACTCCCCAGAGGCAACCCAAAGAGGCACGGCACATCTAGGGGGAGATCCTGAAATCCAGTTATTCTGAAAAATCCGACAAATGGAAGGAGGCCCATCAGCCTGGTGGCTCTGTGCATGTGTGGTGGGAAATAAATTGTCAGAGGCATAGGGGAATCCCTTTTGTTTCAAAAGTGCTTCTTCAAAGAAACAGACAACCCCATCTCTCTTTGAGGAAGGCACTGTGTGGGAGGCTCTGTGGGCCCTCCTACAATGCCATGACTGAGAAGCCTGTCTTTAACTGGAGCTTAGCTGAAAATGCACAGTCCAGATAAAATGCAAAGGCACAAAGAGTAAATAAAGAAGTAGTCAATGCTAAGCAAAGTGTGGGCTGAGGAATTCTGCCTCCTAAGGAGGTGACAGTCAAATGAAGCTGGCTCATCATCTGTGTCAAAGCGGCATCAGACAGGTAAATAGCAATTCTACACTTCCCTCCTACTCTAAAATTCCACTCTTAAAACACAGGGTATTTTAGGAAGCTTCAAAAAAAAATTACATTTTAATAGTTCTTCTTTTAGACAAACAATTAATTTATACTTATGCAGTCAACATGCTATTCCCATGCAGTCCCTAGGGAGGAGCAAAACATGCAAAACACAGAAAGGGTGGTAATGAAAAGAAATAATAATCCTGCTTTCATTGATGAGTTTACAGATAACGAAGTAGGCTATTTACTATGGTTCTGTTTTCTCTAGAGGGCAACTTTGAATCTCTTTGTAGACCCTGGTAGAAAACGGTAGCCACTTTCAGTCCAGTGCAATGGAGGTTAGCACACCATCTGGAATGGATATGTAACCCCCAGCACTCCAAGATCTTGGAATTTTGAACAAAAATCTATGAAGTGTTCCAAGACTATTCTCTGAGTAGAGGAGAAATTCCACAGGAGTTTAGATTTTGAACACATAATAACAACACTATATCACATTGCAACTAATGTTACATTACAAAGTTGCAGGTTTTACTCATTTCCACAGCCACTCCAGGAACTGGTAACATGATGCTTATTGAAGCATCAGGATACAATGATATTTTAATTTTGCCAAAGCCAAAAAGTACTACCTGTCCATGGGGGGTGAGGGGGTGGAAAAAACCAAAACACCACACTAGAAACTAAGTTGAATACAGCATTGCAAACAGCAATGCTGATGGTTCTGAAGCAAATTCTGCATATCACTAGCAGTTTTTAAAACATGAGATTTTGAAAAGTAATCTTGTCTGTTTTCTTTTTACTTGCCTTCAGTTTTTGACCAAATTTAGATACAAGAAACAAAAGTACCGACACAGAAGTCAAGGAAAATGCCCCATCTGAGCATCTGCTAACAGTCCCTGGAGGAGAAGAGGGATGGCCAGGTCCCCAGAGGGACTTACAGTCACTGCCAGCCTCGCTGGAGGAACAGTAATGTTACGTGAACAACAAGCATGCTGCAACATGTTGGCTTACTGCTCCTAAAACCTTTATTCTGATATGATTTTCTCCATTCCTTTAGCTCCTGTTCCACCAGTGCTAAAATTGGCCACCTTACTCCTTTTTCCACTAACGTATCTGGAAATGAACATTGACTGTCTCTTAAAACCCAATAAATTAAATTGCCTTTCCTGAGCCAGCAGTAGGAGTAATGAAAAACATTTCTCAGAACTACTTCGTTTTATTTCTAAGAAAGTGTTTGACCTAATGATGTATTTTAGCAAATTGCTATGATTTATGGAGAACTGATAAGCACATAGTGAAAAACAGATATGTGGCTACCTGTCATGAGTCAAACATTTTATGCAAAATTAAAAATTATACACAAACAGATCAGTGATATAGTTTAAATAAATAAAGAAACTCTGCAGTACAGTCACCAAAGATGAGAAAAAGGTAGTAAAGTGGCGAGAGGTAACAGCTTGACAGTATGTAATTTAACTGCCAGTGTATCTAAAAACTCATCCTACATATTTAGCAAGATCATCAAAATTTGCCTCAGGATTCATGCAGTATGGCAAAGGATAATCAACCCCAGTTAAGTGTGTAAGATCTCATGTACAGATGCAAGAGAATCAGTAATTTGTGACACATTAGTTCGGTATAACTTCATTAACAACTGAACAACAAAGTTTTGTGCTCAGATGTAACAGTGCATTATCAACATTCTTCTCAGCACAAATCCAAAACATTGCTTCATACTAGCTACTGTGAAGAAAAAAACCTAACTTTATTCCAGCCAAAACCAGTACAAGACCTTTGGCAGATTTTTTCCTATTGTAGTACTACTGACAAGAAAGAGAACGTGGCCAGGCAGCACAGGGCTAAATGTTAGAGAAGGGCTTGTCGTTTTGAAGAAGAACAGTGACCAAATGGGATGGCCAGGATGGGAGCTGTACTCATACAGATGACAGATAAATTCTACCTCTTCATGAATGTGTGTTCGTGAGCTAAGAGGAAGAAGGGAAATGCAATGGTTTGGTACAACAAAACAATTAAATCGTATCATCTCATATGTCCGAGTATCAGTACTGTCAGTGAAGTGCAAAGTAGCCTTTCTTCTTTACCCTGGCTGACCTATCCCTTCAATGACTGATGTAGGACAACTTCACTTATCTACTATTCAGTCAGTGGGTTCTGATCAAAACCAATCTGGACTACATAGGATCTGACTTGGTGATATATAATTAAACCAAGTGATAGATAAATTCTTGCAAATCAAAACAGGAACTAGCAAAGAATCTTTTGGAAGCTCCTTGCCCGAAGAGACTATCTTGTCTAACCACATATGCTGAAGGAAAACTCCCCCCAGCACTCCTGTGTTGCCAGGCTGGTCCCCATAGCGCAGGGATAGCCGAGAGCTACGGCATATCAGGCCATGTAGGCTCTTCGAGAGACCACAGGCGCCACTCGTGTCTGAGGATCATGTGATCATGTGTCTGAGGATCATTTGTACAAAGGGTACAAATGGAATCCTAGACTTACTGTTAATGAGCTTTTTTACTTCTTGTTTACTAGTTGTCTCATCCTCCCCCCTACCTTCCATCCTCTTCTTTCTCCCCTTTTTTTCTTGCCCTTGTTCCCCTTTCAGTCAATCACTGCTATGCTCTTATGAACTGGGGTCTTTTTACAAGGGCCTGTAGTGACAGGACAAGGGGTAACAGGTTTAAATTCTAAGAGGGCAGATGAGAGGTAAGGAGGAAGTTCTTCCTGCAGAGGGTGGTGAAGCACTGGGACAGGTTGCCCAGAGAAGCTGTGGATCCCTAGAACTGTTCAAGGCCAGGCTGGATGAGGCTTGGAGCAACCTGGTCTAGTGGAGAGTGTCCCTGCCCATGGCAGGGGGGGTTGGAACTGGATGAGCTTTAACATCCCCTCAGGACCCAAACCATTCTAGGATTCTATGAACTCACGCCACCCTCAGTTCCACCCAACAAAAGTTACACACAATCCCTTTATGGCAGTTTTCCTCTATAAACGTTCCCTAAAACACAACACTGGATGGATAAGGACAATCACGACACTCGGCTTATTTGCTGTTCAGTGGCGCACTCAGCTGAACTTTCTTGAGAAAGTTTATTTTGAATAATAAAATACTACTGTCTTGTTAGCACATACGTGGTGCTACGGCAATTTTGGTAGCACTGTCATCATCATCTGTTGTCATATACTGCGACGCCTGCAACGAAAAGCCAGAAAGAGCAAGAGCTGTTCCTTCTCACCCTCACGGAGAGCTGCGGCCCGTCACCTTCGCTTGCACTGGATAACGCACCTCAGGGCCGAGCTAAACTCCCCAGGGCAGGAGCTGCATTAGCACCTTTGCGGTGGAAGGGACGCTTCCTCTCGCCACTCGTGTCCGTGGCTCGGCGTGGCCTCTCCGACCGCGGCACCGACGGGTGCTCTTCCAGCCCCCGCGGGGTGGTCTTCGCCTCACGCACCTACAGGCCGACGGCCTGTGCCACGGGCAGCCCTCGGGAAAGGGCCGAAGGGCCGCGGGGCCCT
>NW_010273688.1:0-5638 GCF_000690775.1 Eurypyga helias
GTATATCTAAGCAAGCAGTTGATGGCTGCTCAGTAATTACAATAATTACAGTTTTCTGTGCTTGTAAGTAGACTATCTGAATTAGTTAAAGATCAGGTATTTAAGAGATGCCCGGACAGTGTTAAAATAAAGCTGTGCCTACGTGCTCAATAATTACAATAATTAGTTTTCTGTGCTTGCAAGTAGACTGTCTGAAGTAGTTAAAGATCAGGTATTTAACAGATGCCTGGCCAGTGTTAAAATAAAGCTGTGCCTACAGGCTGAATGCTGTGACTAGTTCTTAGGAGCAGATCAAACTGCACATGCCAAACCCGGCATTAACATGACTTGTGCAGGTGGGGAAGGGATGCTTACCTCCATTTTCACTGGTGGTGCTTTAGATACCAACTGGCTGCAAACGCATCAGATGAGCATAAAAGGACGTTGGAGGACTGGCTATAGCGTGTTGTGGAGAGCTCGGCTTCTCATCTACAGAGCTGTAGAGGTAAGTCACACCTCTCCGTTCATTAACTAGTTGTTTTGGGATGTAATGTAAGATCAAGTTGCCTTTTTGTAGCTCTGTTCCTTTACCCTCATTGTGTGCCATTTCTAGCATGGGGACAAAACCCACGACTTGTTCCTTCCTCCTTTGCCTCTTCTGTAAACAGGTTCTGGCCTTATTGTTTCGAAAACTCTTAAGCATGAGTGTGATGTCAGAAGCTGTATCCCTTGCTTCCCTGGGTTTGTCCCTGCTTGCACAGAAAAAGCTCCAATTTCTCCATAAAATACCGTATCACGTTGTAGCTGGGATAGGCAGGTACTAAAGTCATCTCAAGCATGAGTAGGATTAGCCAGTGATAGACTGGAAACATCAGCTGCTGCTAAAATGGTGTTTTTTCTCTTTGGCAGAAGCTTTGTTAGTTGAGGTAGCAGCATCTTGCTTCTCATGGGCAGCCACCCCACTCTGAGTAAAATGAATTGTCTGTATTCCCACTTAGCATGTGCTCTGGCATCCGGGATTAGTACCAAAGAGCTACTAGTACATCCTGGTTCTGAGCACAGCACGAAAAGTTCTGAGCAGGACTTCTGACAAGATGAGGAGAAAGCAGGTAACACCGAACAGCCTTCCAAGTGAGAGCAAACAGAGCGCTTTCCACCTTAGTATGTGCTGCCTCTGTGGAAACGCCTCAGAGAGGCTGCATCTGAAACATCTACCTCCTAAAAAAACCCAACCCCCAAACTCTGCTTTATAAAATAACCCAAGAAAACTTCTTAGATTAGCTCATTAATATGAAATAGAATTGTTGATGTAGCTGGTCACAGTCCCTACTAACATGCGTTCCATGCTTCAGCGCCTCTAGGGGACTCTTGCAAAAACACCGGCTTTGGAGCACGAGGGTTGCGGTGCCAGACCAGACCAGGCACAGCAGAGGAAAAAGGAGGAAGTACCGCGGAAAGACCGGAGAATACGCGCAAGGTGAAGTCCTTTTCCGCAGGATCCAGTGCTGACCATCATCTCTCCAAGCGAGAGGTGCAGAAGAGGCAGAGCCTGGCAAGGGAACACTGGGTGCCTGCAGCGGGGTGCGCGCGCTGCCAACAGGTCAAGACGGCAAAAGCGTTTTGAACTGAAACGGTCTCTCCTGCTTCAGTGTGCTGCCAGGCCCGCCACTCCTCGATGAGTGGGGACAAAGAAAGGGGGGGTGATTTGTGTCCCTGGCCTGAGAAAGCGGAGTTCCTCACTCAGCAACACAGCGTGCTCCTTAAGGACAGCGTGTCAGACACCCCTCAGCCCAAGGCATGTTCCCGTGAAGGCAGTTTAATCTACGTTAGAGTGTTCAAGTGAAGGAAAGAACTTGGTTTTATTTACCCGTCACAGGGGCAGGCACGCATTCTCGGGTGTAACAAACTGGTGGTTCTCTCCTGCAGATGGCTGAGCAAAATACAAGTTACGCTAGTATTTGAAGCATTTGGAAATGAAGATCTTCTGACCAACACAGCAGAAAACCAGGATGCATCCAGAGGTAAAGCTGGTTCCTCAGGGTACGGCTGTACCTACTGTTTCTAGTACAGCTGTAAGAATGACCTAGCCCCACACGGCTTCCACTAAGGCCACCTCAAGGAACCTGTACACACGCACACACACGCACCACAGGGTCCAGTTCGGTCTGCTGCCATTTCAAAGCACTTTCCATACCAATGGATTTACCAGACATACTTGATGTATTTAAGCACTAATAAAGGAATTCCTAGCACTATACGGGGTTTTGTTTTGAAGGGACTAAAACCAGAACTGCGTTTTTTTAATATATAGGCTCATTTTCAGAGGCTTTTCAGGCGAGGCTGCAGCCTTGAAAATGACAGCCTTGCCAAGATCAATGCTTTTGGAAGATCCTGGTTTTAAGATCCTAGTGGATTATTCCTGAAGCATTCACTTGATCCTGTTCTATCTGTTCAGGTGCTTACTGCATTTCTGCCTAGGATCAACCATCCCACAGGTGGGTTTGCTCTGGTACATTTCAGAGTTAGAGGTAAAATACTAATTACAGGTTTGATGGCTGCTAAGATGTGGAAGCTAGAGATGCACATCTTTCTATTGTATTCCTCATGCCCCCTTCTTATATGTATGCTGAGAACTGACCTCACCTCATGTCCAGCCTGAGTTAGAAAAAATTCCAAATGAAAGAACAGACTCGACTTACTACCTTCTTCCCCTCAGAGCTGTTTACAAAAGAAATGTCCTTTCTTGAGATCTAAACACTTAACATACGTTGTTTTGACAACTACACACCCACATTCATGAACGTTATGACATGACAAGGCTGAGCGACAGTGACATAGCAACATAGGCATTTAACGGCCAAGTCCTCCTGTACAGCTACTGCTGTTGACGGCGGTCCTTTCATCCGATGCTGCACCTCGTAACGGGACAGCTTCCGGTGCTCCTAGCCAGAGTTCTGCAAGCTGCTACAGCACCCTACGGAGTACAGGACATGGGTATTGGGCTTCAGCTCCCAGGGTAGAAGAGATGCAGGTAACGGACAATGCGTCTCATCTCTGGCAGTTCAGCCAAGCGCAGCTGCAGAACTTGGTGCTGGATTTGAAACAGAAGGTAGACGCAGCACTGACTGATGATAAAGTGCAGAAGGAGAGAGTTCCCCTACATGTCAGTCTTTATTGCACTCTGCCTCAAGCCAACAGTGATCAGAAAGCAGACCCCATTAACGCTGTGTCCTTTCCTTCATCCACCTGGAACGGGGACAGCCCGACGTAAGCGAGGCGTGCTATGGCACTGCACCTATTGAACACACAATGCAGAAGAGTTACGGAAGTAACACATACAAGAATTCCTAAACACACCTTCACAGACAAGGTGTTGGCTCTTTCCACTCCAGATCGCCCTTGAGCGGGCAGGTTGCACAGGCAGTAGCTTTTTGAACATTTGGCTGGAGGGAGAGGGAAGGCTGTAGTACAACCTAGCTCCTGTTTAGAGGTACGCCTTGCCTTTTTCCTCCTTAGCACAATAAGGTAGGTTCCATAAACCAGATTTTTAATAACCTGAATTCATTCACAGTGCAAACTTCCTGAACTGATGGATGTATTAAACAAAAAGCTTATCCTTTATTAAATTTATCCAAAAATCTATACAAGCTCATACAAAAATAAATTCTAGTACCTCGGGCTATTTAAAACAAAAATCCAGACCCCTAGTTTTGGTACCTTTTTCTTCTGGACGAGCCGAGCAGATCCGGAGCCAGCCTTTTCAGCTGGCCTCTACAGCAGGCAGGTTTCCAGTAACGTGGACGACAAAACACCTCAGCAAGTGAACGCCCGTAAACTTCACAGAACTGTGGAAACAAAGGCACGGACGTTCAGTGCCAGAGGCTGCTGTGCCTTGGGGTAACACAAGCAAACTCAGCCCCTGGCTGTATTAAATTACATCTCACGTTAAGCACTTCAGCTACGGAATCACGCAGTTTCAGTTTGTGACAGTTAACACAGCTGCAGAGGAAATGGCCAAGTGCACCAGCATGCAGCACAGACCGCTGCCCCTCCCGGAGACAGGCCAGAGGAGAAGCAGCCACTTCTCAGGCAGTTTTCCTTTCAGGTGATTTCCAACAGGGCAACAGAGAAAAGCTTTACCTGACCAGGAATAGCTGAGGAAAGCATCCCTGAGTTTTCTCCTTTACAAAATTCTGGATCTCCAGTACATTCTTTAACAACAAGGCCTTGGAAGCTCGGTCAATTTTTGTTAACACCATCTGCATGGATCCAGAAAGGGAGGATTAAAAGAGAAAGAGAAGGTTATTTTGCTGCTAGCCTGGAACTTCCGTACGAGTCCTGGACTGTCTTGCAGGGCAGGCTGAAAGCTCTGGGTCTTATCTTGTGGGAAAAATGGCATAATGCAGTTCAAACACTTCCCTAGCCTGCGTAAGGAGGGGATCCTTTCAACCTCCTCAAGCTGAGCACTGAAAAAAAGTGTCCATTTAATAAATCAGGCAAAAAAATCTGCTAAACCCCACTTGCCTCCCATCAACACAGTAGGCCTATTTCATTGACGATAAAGGGGTGGGAGGGTTATTACTTGGGTAGGACAACTTGCACAAGCTTGTCAAGGTACACACCTTGACAGACTCTGTAGCTTATAAGCCACACAAGGTTTTTATGCTGCTTCTGCCTGTTGAAGAAGAAAGTGTTACGCACCACATAAGGAATCCCAAACTCTTCCAGCATCTCTACTGCAATATGATCCGCTTTCTGGAGTCCTACTAAACCATCAACTAACAGAAAAGTCCTCTTCAAGCTGCCAGAAATACAAGCAACAGTAATCACCACCATTATTTCATGCCTGCTCTGCTACTTCCAAGTTCGTAAGAACAAGTGACACGGGATGTGGGGATAGGAAGAGCCAAGAAGAGTCATGCGTGGGAGCGGAGGGGCAGTATGGAGCAGCACCTCAATCTTTTCTGCTGTTCTGATCTGTCTGAGCATGATGGCACAGAGGTTCCTAGGGAAATGACGCCAGAACTAGTCAATACTACCACTGGAAGCAGCTACCTCTCCTGCATTTTTCCCCCTAATTACATGACACTGTATAGGAGCATCTGGCTTTCACTGCTCTGTAAGGGTACAGCCATGGCTCTTACTTGCACCGTTCCTGCAGGTAGGCCTCCACCATCTCCACAAAGTCTTGCGGGGCACGGTAGCCGTATCCTGGCATATCCACCAAAGTAAAGTACTTCCCTACTTTGAAGAAATTCATCTTCTTGGTGTGGCCCTGGGGAGAGGATTTAAGCAAAGAAACAGAGTAAGATGAAGGAAGGGAGTGGTTTAAAAAGTTGCTTTAAGCAGTGGCCTAGGAGATGCCCTACAGAACATCTCTGTAACCATACCCTGCTACCCCAGAGAAGGCTGCAAAAATGCTGCTGTCAAAGCCACCTAGTCTCCTACCCATGTGGCTCGATGATCCTTAAAACACCTCTGTGGGTGCCTGTGCTCGGTTCTTCCCGAAAGGCGTAACGTCTGCTCAGCTGGTGTGACTCTTCTGTCAGGCACACATGCCAGCCCTGGCCAAAAGGCTAAGCTGGGCTCTTCCCACCTTCTCCTCTGCTAGAGCCAGAGCTGGCGGCCACCCAGCTGGCACCCTCACCTGCCCCCTCGA
>NW_010273689.1:0-1794 GCF_000690775.1 Eurypyga helias
GCCCCGCGGCGCCCCGCCGCCACCCGAGCCGGGCCATCCCGCCTGTTTTGACTAAAACTTGAAACCAGGCGGCCTGCCCTCCCGCCACACTCCTGGGATTTGAAATGGAGTAGAATTCAGGCACTTGGCAGTCCTCCGTAGTTGACAGAAGGAAGAGGTGTACCTGGAAAAACTCTCCAGCTCTGAATGGCTCTTGTAGCAAAGCTTTGCTGGCCTCAGAGCTGAGCCGGGTATTTCCTTCTGAGGGCTGTTTGTTACAGTCTTGTCCGCAAGCCACCTGCCAAGGACAGTCTTCTGCAAAATTAAAAAAAAAAAACCAAACTGCCTGACCATATGAGGCTGGGGAAAAGCTGAGGCAATGGAGAAAAGCACATGGATAAGAAATGCTTGTAAGCCTGTCTTACACTGGTCTTACCAGACCGCTCTCACCGAGAATCCCATTAGAAATAGGTACCTGGGTATGTCTGCTCTGGGTATGATTTCTACACACAAAGCTAAAATCTGAAATCATGGAGCAAAAATGTTTGGTTTAATGGATGGACTCTTCCCTTATTTACATGACTTACATCTTCATACAGTACTGCACAGTGTTGTTTGCACTGTCCCATGTAAGAAGTATTTATTAAAGCATGTTGAAAAGTAAGAACTTCTGGTCAATGAATATGGACCATGTCAACAAATCCTGCATCCGCTGAAAGCCAGGGATGCCTTTCTTTCCTAAATTTTAACTCCTTTTACAATGAGAAGAGAAGGCTCTGGAGAGACCTTGTAGCCCCGTCCAGTACCTGAAGGGGCTACAAGGAAGCTGGGGGGGACTTTTTACAAGGGCCTGTAGTGACAGGACAAGGGGAAATGGGTTTAAATTGGGGAGGTTTAGATTGGACATCAGGAAGAAATTCTTCTCAGAGAGGGTGGTGAGGCCCTGGAACAGGTTGCCCAGAGAAGCTGTGGATGCCCCATCCCTGGAAGTGTTCAAGGCCAGGCTGGATGAGGCTTTGAGCAACCTGGTCTAGTGGAAGGTGTCCCTGCCCATGGCAGGGGGGGTGGAACTAGATGATCTTTAAGGTCCCTTCCAACCCAAACCATTCTATGATTCTATGATTCGATGAGCTGCAAAATGAAGTGCAGCCTCTCTTTACAGATTAGCACATGTAGCAGATTAATATCCAGCCTGGAAATGGGTGTGCATGATTCCAGCACCCTTTTATAACTCAGGTCGGCTCTCTGTACAGCCTTACAAACAGAAATCCCACGAAGCAGCTCTCCCATGCTGATGGATTGTCTATTCTGGCTTCTGGGTCAGTAATGGGGCTCTGGCAGAGCACGCTGCAGGGGAAGCGGTGCAACACAAAACTAAAGGTTTCCGATTCACTGATTTTAAGTGTAAAATAGCACCTATTCTTCATGTTTAGGTGTCGTAAATGCAAATCTAGTTGCAGTGGCTGTGTTTAGAAAGGGTCTAAGTCAAAAGTAGAATTGGTGTACGTGCAACATCTTGGTAACTTCCTGCCTACATACGGCTCAATGCAGATTGCCAGCTGGAAGCTCATCTCCAGTCACGACACCAAGTACATCTATGGCAGCATTTCTGGTATGAACCACCACTGCAGAGATTGAAACAGACAACACATAACATCAGTGTGTGTCTGGATGGATCTCAGGGGGAGGCAAAGTTTCACTCCCATGGAGACCTGTTTCATACTGCCCTGCCAGGATGCTGTTAGCAAAGTTAGAAATAACCTTTTTTCTGTCACTACCTTGTAAAAAATAGGACCAGGAAACTACAGGCCAGTC
>NW_010273690.1:0-5174 GCF_000690775.1 Eurypyga helias
CAGGACCTGCCTTTCATAGACCCATCCTGACTGGGTCTCATCCCCTGGTTCACCTGTAACGATGACACTCAGGATGATTTGCTCCGTAACTTTCCCCAGCGCGCAGGTCAGACTGACAGACTTGTAGTTCCCTGGATCCTCCTTCTGGCCCTTCTTGTGGATGGGTGTCACACTGGCTAACCTCCAGTCCACTGGGACCTCCCTGGTTAGCCAGGATTGATGATGTATGATGGAAAGTGGCTTGGTGAGCACTTCTGCCAGCTCCCTCAGTACCCTCGGGTGGATCCCACCCAGACCCATAGACTTGTGTTTGTCCAAGTGGTGTATCTCCTGCTTGTCTGTCAAGTGTGGGCATGGAACGGAATGTTTGTCTCTTTGTTTGGGCACGGTTTATTTTCAAAGTGTGCTTTCTGTTAAATACTAGTACTAACAACACTGGAACATGAAGATGACTTGGGCCAATCAATATCCCATGCATATTTGGTAACGGAATTCAAACATCTCTCTCCAACAATGAGGACAGTTCAGGTATCACAGCGACATGAGGCACAGACCACATATCAGTCACTCCCAAACTAGCATCAGTAGTTCTGCATATCCAGTGAAAAAGGCAGATGCTTAAACAAGTCACTTAAAAGACAGGGCAGCTGTCCAGGCAGGTGTCTCCCGTCCAGGGACAGTGACAAGCCAGTGGCTTTCGTCTCTGCTGTTTGATTAGGGGAAAAACGAAACCCTTTAGCGTTAGAGAATCCCTGATGCAGCTGCTTTTGTCCATTGGAATTCGCTGTACCTGGCACCGCTCATGCTTTATTTTGATCTGGGTAACTTTGTCCGGCTTGTGGGACGGTTGTTACAGATGTAAGTATGCTAACTGGTGTAAGACTGCAGTTAACCTTAATTAAAAATTGCTTGTCCTAACCGTTAATCTGGTGTATGCAGAACACGCACACGATGACTCTTTAGTAGAACGTCTGTTAGGTGTTAGGTAGTAGCTACTGGGGATGGCTTTTCCCTTATTAAACAAACCAAACCAAAACAAGGAAACAAAACCCTGCAGAGAAAAACACCTCTGAGCTGAGTCCTGTGAGCTCCTGCAGCTTCCGTGCCCCGACTGCCGTGCACTTGGGCCTGGTATCCGGTTTCTTTTGTGGGGAGAAAAAGAAACGGGATACTTGTGCGACTTCGGACAGAGTTCAGTGGACTGTTGGCTACCGTGTGCTTTACTGCTAACGGTGGATATTCCCTGCTGGAAACACTGATGTGTCTGTAATGGTGATTAATGGGACCTGCTTTCTCCTCTATATTAACCTGCTGTCAGTTAATTCCCTTTTTAAATAAAAAAATCTCTAATAGATTTTTTTTTTTTAATCGAAAAGAAACGCAGCATTTTTCAGATCATCTCTCTGTGTTGCTTTTGGTTGCTTTGTAGCCTCTGTACTTCTCGGGCTCTGCAAGTTACTGCCTGATTGCAGATGTGTCTTCATCTTCTCTTCTCAGGGAGAGCTGGTGACTGCGTCCAAGGCAATAATTGAGAAAGAGTATCAACCAAAAGTCATAGTGAGCACAACAGGACCAAACCCGTTCAACAAACTCACCGATCGAGAGCTGGAAGAGTATCGCAAAGAAGTAGAAAGAAAGCAGAAGGGACCAGAAGGTTGGTTTCTCTGTGCGTGTTTGCAGCAGCGGGCCGTGCTAACAGCACGTCCCTTATCGGTGGGAAGGGGGGTTACCTGCACAGGCCATGGATGAGGTATCCAGCGTTAGCAGGGTGTTTCCAGGGTGAATCAGAAAGTCAAGAAGCACATTGGAGAGAGCACGTGCCATCTGAGAGCTGATGGCGTGTCCTGTAAAACACACAGGCCTTCTTCTAAACATTATCCCGGCGGGGTGTTCAGTGGGGCCAGGTACTGCTGCTCTTCAGAGCTTGGAAGCTTGCAGCTTCAGCCGCTGCGGGGTGGGATACGCTGTTGTTATGCCTGTGTAACGTTTATTCTCTCAGTAACGGTGCTACCTCCTTCTTAGCTAAGGTATCAAAATATGGAGAGACTGTGTTACTGAGAGAGACACCCGCTGGGGAACAGAGTACGTGGCTTAGAAATCAGCCCATCAGTGAGCAGAGTACGTCAGATAACACACCTCTGGATTTGAAAGGCAGATCAAAAACCTTTCAAGGAGCAGATTCAAAGACTTTACAGGATCGTGACGTATCATCACTGTCTAAATCTTTAGATGACACTCAGTTTGCTGCTGCGTGGGTTTCTTGTCAGACCATGCAGCAAGCCACCACACACCTTAACCGCGAAGAGCCAGATGGGCAGAAGTCCTCCCATAAGGAATTTCATACTGCAGTGATCAGAGCGTTAAGGTCCAATCCTGACCTTTTGGCTGAGGCCTCAGGTATTACTGATGTGTCGGGCTTGCAATCTCAGGAACCACCTCTTTACCTACAGCGTGTGGAGATTCTGTCAGCTGACTCATCTGTGGGACTGATTTCCCTTCCAATTCCTTAGGTGGACCGTGTGGAACAGGGTTTTAATACTGTTCCTGGTACATGGTCTGTGCTCTAATGGTTTCCTTTAGATCTAGGGTTGGTTAAACCTGGAAGCAAGGGGGACCCTCCTTACTAATAACAAATAGGCGAACCGCTGTGAAATCCGTTTTGAATCATTTAATTGCTGCATGTTTCTCTGATCATCCCCGCAGTCACCTCTTCCTTTGGCCGGTCTCTTTGCCCCCGGTCTCGGCAATACAAAGCAAGCAAAAGAGCCTTGTCTTGGGTCAGCCTGAGGGCATTCTCCCCGCTGCCCTCGAGTTCGTTCTTATCTTCCTTCTGGGTTTTCCTTGCAAGCTTTCTTCAGAACAGCCTGATAAACCAACTCATAAACAGTGCCGTGATCCCTGCCCGCTGACGAAAAAGCCCCAAAACAACACGTAGCTCGGCTGCGACTTCAACCGTTGCGCCAGTACCAAACTATCCCTTCGTTGCCTTTTGCTTGTTTTGGCATTGTTCGATGCCCTGGCAGAATTCCAATTCAGAAAAATGCATTCGTCTCTCGTGCGTGTGGAGCCAAAGGACCCTTGTTTTCTCACGCGCGGGAAGGTTTTTGTTTGCGTTTTAATTTCTCCCTGCCTGCACCTGCAGAACCTTCAGAAGACGGCAGGCAGCAGAAAGAGAGGAGTCCCCCCGATCACACTTTGGCTCGCACTCCGCCCAGCACGCCCATTAAGATAGAGGAAGGTATGTTCTTCTCATCTGGGGGCCAGGGGAAACCAGTAACTGCATCACCAGGGACTGGTGCATGACAATGTGTGAGCTAGTGTCTCATCAAGGTAAATCGCTTCTCCTACTGTTATACTGCCCAAGATACACGGCGCTGAACTCTAATAGGAGCGATGTTTACAATAATCAAGAAGTGTGCATTACTATAGAGACAAATTTTCACCTGTACAGAATTGCCTTGTCATCTCTTGCTGTTTCTCAACTGATGTACCCTTGTACATGTTTCCTGCGAGAGAGAATTGCTCTTAAGAAATGGAACAGTGTCCTCTGGTGAACCAGACGCACGTTCAGGTGCTTTGGTAAATCTCCTTCACCGATTGCACATTTCTTAAACATTATTGTACTTGGATTACACCTCAGTAAATATGTTTTTTTCCAACTCCATTTGAGTCTAAATACCACGATTTGCCCATCTTATGTAGTCGTTTTAACTGAGATGAGAGCAGGGCTGCTACAGCTTCCTCAAAAAAGCATAAAGTAACAATCTTGAACAGGTGTAATCTAATTTTTGTCTTGTTTCCCTTTACCTTGTACATTGGATATATCACTTGTCTGTTAGTCCTCCATTCCCTACTTCATCTCATTCCGTTTTCAATAAGAATGGCTGCAACCATTCTTCTGACTTAACCCGATGGCTGTGATGAATGCATAGATTCTCTACTTGTGCTTTTTTCTTCTTGTGGCTGCGTTACAAACAGGAGATGGATATGCTAAAGAGTACCTGTTACCATAGTAAGTATCATTCCATACTCTGACCTGCTTACGTGCTTTGCTTTGCTTTTGCATCTTTGTTTACTACGGTGGTTTTGTTGGGTTTGCCTTTTTATTTGAAGCAGGCTTTTTCGGTTGAGTCGCTGATTTCATTAGTTCTTGATTTCGTTAAAATCTGGGTAGGTACCAGTGTTCTGTCAGAATGCGCTCCCCCTTGGAAAGAGACTGTGCGAGTGACATCATGTGTTTCCATACCTGTGTCTGGTTCCTCGGGTTAAAAAGGAATAGTCTGAAGTCGTCGTTCAGATGCAGCCGAAACGGGTCTGGGAGTTTCTGCCCCGACGCTGTGCTGCTGCCTGCGCAGCTGGGGCCGGGCAGGGAAGGGGAAGTTCCGGCTCTGTGGCAGTGCAGACGTGGTCCCAGCAGCCAGCTGACTTCTGCACACGAGTGGGCGTGGAGCTGCTCCTGTTGGGCGCGTCAGCTGTAGGGAAGCTGCGATCCCAACCGGGGACAGCAGCAACTGCCACAGCTGTTTCGGCTTCATCGTCAGGGCCGCATCAGACTATGCTTTACAGAAACAAGGATGTTTGGCCCCCTTCATTTGTATGTCCTGTTACATCCAAAAGTCAGTGTGTCTGTCGTGGGTACCAAGGTCAAACTGCAGCTGTGATGTTACTAACGAAGTCCTAAAACCTGAAAGTTCTTTTAATCTGAGAATTGCGTTCCACGAACTCTTTGGCTGTGCAAGCTCTCCAGGGCAGACAGGCAGAGCTTAGTTTAGAGCAGAGCTGGAAGCTCACACCATGACGACAGGGCTCTTGGTACACAGCCACTTCTCAGCTTTGTGCCCCTCATGTTGTTTCCGTTTAGGTGCAGCTGAAGTCAGGAAAGTGTTTTGTGTTAACTCAGTTACAGCCTAGTCTGTATGTTTGTCCATGTGTTTGTGTTTAAAAAAAAACCCTTAAACCTTTGTTTTTGTAAATAATGTGAATTGTAAACACGCCCCAGCATTAATGCTGCTTTTCAAACACTTACACCACAGCATATGTAAAGGGAAAGCCTGGGTGTAGACGTGATTGTTCTAAAAAACCTCAGAAATGTTGAGGTACTGCCGAGTTACATCATAGAATCACATCATAGAATGGTTTGGGTTGGAAGGGACCTTAAAGATCATCTAGTTCCA
>NW_010273690.1:5525-34392 GCF_000690775.1 Eurypyga helias
AGGTAGAATAGCAAAGTGTTTACAAATCGTGGGCTTTCCCAACTGAATATGTAATTGGTACATCTCCCTCGTTCTGGTAAAATCCTGCCCTCAGGGAGCTGTATTTGATTCCGGTGTAACGATAATCCGTTTCATAAAGACGATGGGAGCTTGACAGACCGGGACGGAGAGCAGTGCTGGATTAGGAAATGAGAAACTGAGCGCTTAGGCCAACTGGCAAATGCTGTTTGAATGCCTGCAGCTGCTGATTCTCTAGGCATTTCTAATCCCTTTTGTAAAACTTTCTTTTAAATTTCTGTTCAGAGGATAAAATAAAAGTGGCTGACGAGCTGATGTGGTGCCTGTTGTAAAATCTGGGTCAGATAATGAATAGAGCAGAGCACTGTCAGTTGGAGGGGACCCACAGCCACCACCGAGGCCCATGGCCCGAGCTCTTCAGGCCGCCCAACGGGCACCGTCCCAGCGCCTCGTGAGCGCTGACGGGCCTGGGGCACCCCCCACCTCCCTGCAAAGCCTGGCCAGTGTTTGAGCACCCTCCCCACAAAGAAATGCTTCCACACGTCCCGTCTGAATCTGCCCCCGCACAGCTTTGAACTGTTCCCGCCTGTCCTGTCTCTGGACCCTCGGGAGAAGAGCTGAGCAACACGTTCAGTTAATTCCTGAAAAGTAAAATGAAGTCCAGAAGGAGCGTAGCAGCAGTGACGTCGCGCTTCCTCCAGCCATGGGTGTTACATACGCGTAGGGATCGAACTAGGGCTTCAGGAGGCAGTTTGTAGTGTGCGTAATCGCTTTCTCTTCTTCGCTCCGTTTCAAATCCTGCCTGCGTTGTAACTCCTAAACTGCTAACTCGTGCGTCTGGAGTGTCTGGCACTGAACCCTGGTGTGCTCTCTTCATTTAACCCATCCGAAGGTCACCGTGCTCTAGGCAAAACATGTTGGGTTTTCTGGCAGGTGTTTGCAGACCAGAGCCCTCTAGAGCATGGGATTGCTAATCCCACCTGGCAGACAGAAGGAACAGTCACTGTCACTCCCAGAGGAGAAGTGGGAATGTATGAAGTATATTCTGTAAAACCTTGTGAAAGCCTTCAGCCTCTTAAAACTAAGATGAGTTTAAAAGGTGGGAGTGGGAAGAGGTTTTTTTCCGTGCCTTACAGTGAGTATGGCCTGGATTTTGTTCTAAATTCCTCCTTACGTAACATCAGTGGGGATACACCTGAGGAGATGCTTCTGGGCCGCAGCGCAGTGAGGACAGGGGACTGTAAAGTGCTCGTCGGTCAATCTGCCTGCGCGGGGAGGAGCTTTAAGAGGAACAGCTCCCAGCTCCAGCGCACAGCCCTGAGCGCAGCAGGCGTTACAGGCGAGGGAGTAGGGGTGAAGTTATCACTGGGGTTTTGATGCTCCTTTGCACGGGGTGAGTGTTGCTGTTCGCCATCACAGACGTTAAGAGAAGACGCTGTATCGCGTAACCCGCTGAGCTCATTTAACTTGATAAGCTACATGGAGTTTACTTACAGGAATCCATAATACATACTCCTGTCTGGCAAAAGAAGTGAAGCCTTTGTGATGGGAATCATATTCTGAAGCACCAGCTGTGAGATCTCATGGCAGAATATTACAAAAATCCGAGCATTGTGATTAAAAATTGGCAAGCCAACAGTTTAGGAGTTAATGGATTTGTATGGGTGGGGTCACTGCAAACCAGCGTTTGGGTTTATCCCACTAACAGATAAAAGAACCAAGACAGGGAATTTGTGACACTCTCCAATGCCAATGAAAATTGTAGGTTTAATCCCTGCTCGCTGTATTAAAATCTCACGCTGTTTGCAAGTGTCAACAAAACACAGAGAAGTTGAACAGTTACTTTCTGGCTGGTTTACACCCACCTGCTGGAATTCCCCTTCAGCTGTTCTGTGGTGGCAGCTTAAAAACAAACAGAACTTTTGTCAGGTACCTTACTTCGACCTCTGTGCCCCAAGCTAGAGGGGACCAGCCCCACTGCAAAGGCTTTTACGCAGCCAGTACTGGGGTTTTCATGGGGTGCGCTCGCCATCAACCTGCTTTGCCGGCCTGCTGTCGGGACGCGTAGGGAACTGACTGTGCCCTTGTCTGTCCGCCCACCAGAGCCACAGACGGACCAGACCTACAGAGATGACAGTGACGCTGCAACTTTCAAGCAAACCCTCCCAGATCTCACCCCTGATGAGCCTTCAGAAGCACTCAGCTTCCCTCCCTTAGGAAAGGAGGAAGGGAGATGTGATGAAGATGTGCCCAAAAGCCCAACGGAATCACCTGCAGTGGAAAACAAGGAACCCCAGTCTCCACCCGCTGAAGAGGCAGTGACGCCAACGGCTGAGGAGGGGACGGCAGCTGAGGCAGGTAGCGACGAGTCTCCGGGGAAGTCCCCATCGAAAAAGAAAAAGAAGTTTCGCACTCCTTCCTTCCTGAAGAAGAGCAAAAAGAAGAGTGACTCCTAAAGGCCAAACACACTGCAGAAACACTGTCATATTTTACCATTCATTAACCACTAGAATGTACCAGATCGTACCGAGTGTTTTGTCTTCTTACGTAAAGGAATGCAGCAAGTAATCCCACCAGCCCCCCAAGTCATGGCTTGATTGTTTAAGGTTATAACCAGAAACCGATGTCCAGAAAGGTGCTAATCCTGTGTTTCCAGCAGCTGCCACAGATCTGATCCCTAATTTGTGACCACGTGTAAGTGACTTCCACGTGGAAGGCACTCACTCACCATTTTTAAGGTAAAGCCCGCACTGCTCTACAAAAGCCTAAGCAAAGATTGCGCAATTAAGAATAAACCACGCGTCGCTTCCCACAAGAGGGGTTCTTTTCCCAGATCCTGCTCCAAGTCACAGTATTCTTCTGGAATACTGACTTGTAGAGAGGATGCTTTTGCCCTGGTGTGTTCGAGGGGGGGTGTATTCCTCGACTGACAGCTCAGCTGCTGCAAGCTTGCAATTACCGATCCTGTTTCAGTCAAGCTTTGAGGCTATCCAGTCCTTCCTCTTTCTCCCCTCCCACTCTGGTGACAGAATGAAGGTGTTTTCCCTTCATTTCGTAACTGGCTCTGGGAATCACCTGTGGTGTCTGGGTCTGAAATCACTGTGGTGTGTTCTGCTCGTGTGCGTTCAAAGAGCCCGACCAACCTTTTTTCCCTGGAGCAAACCCTTTAAGGGAGATCAGTCTTTGGCTGGCCTCCTCCAGAGTCAGTCATGTGGTAGTTTGGCCCTTAGGAAAGGCTAAACAGTAACTGCATCAAGCAGAGGGGGTGTGAAGTACGGGCAGTTGTATTTTGGGCCTCAGCACAGGGTTTTTTCACCCTCTCAAAAATCCCGTGGGGGCACATACGAACCCGTTGCATACAAACCCTGTCTGCGGCCTTTTGAGTTTGTTCCTTCCCGTGATCAAAATGTAAGTGCATTAGGCTGAATATTTAACCTTTTTTTTTTTAATACTAATTATTTTCAGTTACAAAAACTGGCATTTCTTTCTGTTGTTGTTGTTGTTGCCAGCAGTGAAGTACACACATCCCCACTAACCCTAAAGGTGTATGGTCACGGGTTGCTATAAATGTTTGTTTAATATGTAGCATGGTAAAGAAAATCACTCTCACCACTGAATTCGCTGTTCCCCGGCTGTTGCCATGCTTCCGTCGATCCCGAATCCCAAAAGCAGTTTAAGGTCAGGTAGGTGAAGCTCGCAGGAATTCCCCGTGCGTAGTCACCCAGCCAGAAGTGGGGAAGGCCAGTAGCCCTTCCTGGTTTCCTGGTGCTGGCAGCAGCAGCCGCCGACTCCCCGCCTCGTGTGGGAGAGGGAGACGTGGCCCCACAGTAGGTGGCTGTAAGAAAGCAGAATACGGCTGTAACCCTTAAGGACAACATTAACCATTGCAGTGGGAAAACTAACGCCTTCCGTTCCTGCAGCAGCAAGGGGGAGGCGGGTTGAGCGGCCGGACGCAGCTGAGCTGGGGGCTGGTGTCAGAGGAGAATGGGAGCAGTGAGGGAGAGAGGTCTCCGGGTAGCAGTTGATACCGGGAGAAAGGTAAGGTCACCGGCGGTGGGACGGGTGGGAGAGAGGCAGGAGAGCGCTGCAGGAGCGACCCCTGACAGCGGCAGCGAGTCAGGGCTGCATGGCACGAACGGCTTCAGCTTGTACTTTAACCTTGTCTGTCCTCTGCACACTAGGAAGCATACAGTACTTACTTTGCTAAACCGTGTTTTATTGCAGGGTCGTAAATCAATGACTAATGGCTCTATGTTTCGGTTCTTTATGGAGTCCCTCCGTTTATCTTGACCACATATGCAATGACTCTTAATTTCTAATTTTGTAGTTTGTTCTTTTAATTCTTTGTATTACAATATGAAACGTAGTCATGTGTGGTATGGTTACACACTTTGGGGCAGAATAAAGCCCTGTATTTTTCTTTCTTTCTTGTATCATTAAGTTCTACTCACAAATAAAACTCTTTAAAAAAAGAAACAGGTCTGTTGCTGCCCTGCTTAAGTCTTGTGCAGTTTCCTGCAGCTGCAGCCAGTTGCATTCAGTTGGCTCCACTTCCTTCTCACGCGTGATGTGTTGATTAATGACTGATTTAATGTGTTAGCAGAACCCACTCAAACTGGCTACAGGTAGGGCCTCCTTCCCCGAGCATCCAAGCAGTGCCCAGCTCCCTCCAGGAGGCTCTTGGCACCACAGCTGGAGTTTAGGTCTTGGCTTGGCTGAAGAGCCACGCTGGGGTGGGATGGGTGTAACATCTTCACTGCCATCACCTGAGGAGGGGAGTGTAGGACGTAACAGTTTATTTGTAATGCAAATGGCACAGTGCTTGGTCATCACAAAACATCACCGTACCAGAAATACAGAACACCCCTCAACATTTAACTGCACAGTATAGAGCCCATCTGTGCCGAAGTACCGGTTTTTGGGTTTGATTGTCACGTTTTAAGGCAGTTGATGGCACTTGTACTGGGTCTGTCCGTGGAGGTCTCATGACCACGGTACAGGAAGTCCCCCTGAGAGCAGACTCGTGGGTTGGTTCTCTGCCAGCCCAGCCGAAGCAGCCCTCTGCGGAGGCGAAGAGAGAGGAGTTCGGCAGCACTTGATGGTGAAGCGGTGCCACGGTGCTGTCATACCAGTCTCAGCTGATGATCCCAGTGCTCGACTCTGTTTTTGTGGTGGGATTTTTCTACTGGCAAAACAAGCCACGCTGGCTGGGGGCTGTCTGCAGCGTAACTGCTTGTGGGGGTCGTAAGAAACTGCAGTGTGGTGGTGCTGCAAACAGTTGTCACACTGTCCCCTTCCAGAGGATCAAAATCCTCCTCTTCCCGTTTGGTCAGCAGTCAGGTCTGGCAGAGGGCCATGGAGCCGGTGACAGTTCTGTGGTCACTTCCTACTCCTCCTTCCTCTGCTGTTTCATAGAGCCAAGTAAAAGGAGGGGGATGAGGAACAAAGCTCCGCAGGCGGTGAAGCAAACCTCTGCCCCTGCCAGCCAGTAAACTGCAAAGGAAACAAAGTGCCTCGTCAGTACAGGCTTGTCCTTGCACCCATGCCACGGGCCTTCAGAGCTGCTGCCAGGGGAGAGCACGGACCTACACCTTCGTCTGCTGCACAGCCTTGCTGGCACACAAGTTACGCAGAGGAGGGAGCTAACAGGAGTGCTGGTTCTCCTCCAAGGAAACTGCATGTGAAAGTGGTTGTTTTAAATAGGGTTTTTTCATTCCTGCCAGCAGGGAAGTAGGGAGGTTCCTATTCACACATTCAGCTTTGGCTAAAGGCAACTGCTGAATGCTCTGCCCCCAGCACCCCCTCCCCAGCTGCTCTGGGCCTGTCTGCACAGCTCTCAAAGGGTGGTATCGGTCTCCAGGTGTGTAACACCAGTGACTCCAAGACCCAGCAACCCCGTTCTGGCTTTGCTCAAGCCACACAAGGTCCAAGCTCCAGCTCCGAGTTGCTGCCTGGCTGCTTCCCCCACAGTCCCTTTACCCTGTAAGGGCCTGCTTAAGTGCTGCGCTTCCCCTTCCCACTTTCCTGCTGGGCCGTGGGGGCCAAGTGACAATAGCTGTTGGCAAAGGCAGGAAGGAACAGGAGGCTGCACTCACCTGTAGCTGACAGGATCGGTCCCAGGGCTCTGGCGAGGGCGCCCAGGCTCCTCAGGATCCCCATGACGCGTCCCTTCTGGCTGGCAGAGCCTGTGCAAGCAGAGAGCACTCACTCAGCACGGAGGTTCAGGGCAGGGAAAGCGGGCAGGGTACTGCTGTAGCTCTTGGAGCCTTGTTCTGTTGGACCCATTGCCCACATGCATCCCCCCCTCTTCGATTTCATACTCGCCCCCCAAGGGGCACTCCCTTCCCCTCCACCCCCATAAGCACGGCTGTTTCACTGCGAAAACTCGGGCTGGGCCGAGTGCTTGTCCGGGGACAGCGTGTAACACACCCTGTCCTTACCCACACACCGCCACCAGCAACGCTTTACGCTGTGCAACAGGCTTGCTGGGGGGGCACGGGGGCGTAATAAATACAGAGGCACGGCCGCAAGTTAAATAAGAGCAACATAAAAGTGACGCTGACGAGCAAAGCCCCACCGCTCCGCCTCGGCAAGCGCTGCAGGGCTGGCAGACAAGGGAACCGATGGCAAAGACTGAACGGTGTCACCCACAGAGGGCAACGCAGCTACAACCGCTTTGCAAGGCTACATAGTGCCTGGTGCCACAAACACGGAAGGGTTTAGAGGGTTCCTTCTTTTCCAAGGAATCGGAAGAAATTATTTCAACTGCTGTCAGCGACAGCTGGTGTCTGAGAGACCCCAGGCCAGTCAGGGCTCAGCGCTGCTTGTGGTCTCTGCCCACGATATTAATTCTTTGCCCACCGGTCCCCTCCTTCTAATCACACCTAGAAGTAAGGGTGCTTGGAACTGCCCCAGCGCATCAGAACAAGCGACATGACGTGGTACTGTGTGTGATACTGATGGTCACTCTGTTGCTGTGTGTTAAACTACCCACTGCGCAGTGCTGACTGTTTTCAGAAACAGGCACAAGTCTGTTTTGGGTTTTCCTCTGCTCTCTTAAGGGATTCTACATTTCCCAGGATACCATCTTCCCATCTCCAGCATTCCCGCTTCACTTCCCGCTGTGAGGGACGTTCACAGGCTGCAGGGCTGAAGGCCACAGTACCTCCAGCGTAACACAGCGGGTTTTGCCTCCTCCTCAGCAAGGCACAGTGGGACAAGAGGGTAACTCCAGGCACTGCTCCTGGCTGTACTGAAAAGGGCAGGATGCATTCCCATGGAGCCTGTCATTCATCACTAATCGTGAGGTCCATTCAGCATTCGAGCCAAGTCCATACAAAGGCCAGTTATGTGGCCAAGGGCTGCCACTTGCAGCGGGAAAGACACTCACCGTAGCCTGACACCACTGCTGACAAACACGGGATAACAATGGCCGCAGCTGGAAAAAAATCCAGAGAGAGAGAGAGACTGTCAGTGAACAGCAGAGAGCTCACAGCCATGATGAGAGCAACAGTGAAAAACACGAGGCCCAAACTGGTCACGACTGCAGAGAAACGCGCGGAGCTCTGGGGCGCTGCACTGACCACCCATCATCAGGTTTAATCTGGTTCAGCAACAAAAACACCCTCTCAAAGCCAACCTGCACGAGGAGCCCAGAGCCACCAGCACTCTGAGCAGATGTTTCACATCATTCCTTGAGCCCGCAGGGAAGGGGCGGACAGGTCAGATCCGCTCGCTGGTAGTTTTCCAAATCGCTGTGGTTTTGTCAGGTGGAGCAGGGAAAGGGAGTCGCTCCTATTTCAGCTGGACAGTCAGGTGGCTGCACACAGAATCACGCTGCCCCATGCAGTGTCTTAGCATACTCGTGGAGCAATGAGGCAGCTACGTTCTGCCTTGGGAAATAGGACAGCCAAGTCCAACAAGAGGAGGTTACAACATTTTTGGACACCAAAGCCAAGAGCTGTTCAGCAATCACTGCCCTCTTACTGAAACAGGGGTCTTTTCTGCCAAAAAAGAAGTGCTTTAAGCATACAAAGCAGAATCTCTTCTGGGAAGGAAAGGACAATTGGAGAGCAGGAACAATAGATGTGCTGCCTGGACTGCAGCACCCTAACTCCTGGGGCAGAGGGAGGAAAGAGAGGGAAAAAGAGTCCCATCCAGAGGCATTTCTAGCTGGCCTAACTGGGGAAGAGGTGGGGTCTTCTGCCCAGGAATGGAGCCTAGGTAGATGGGCTCCTAACTCAGAAGCACAGTTAGACAGACTGAGTACCTCCTCTCACCCTCCTCACCACCTGGGCTTTGAAAACCAAATTAATCTGTAGGTAAGATGTAGATTTTGAAACCTGCCAAACACACAGCTGTCCCTAGACAAGCGAACTACTAAACAAACAGATGCATTTTGTGGCTTACAGTTTAGTCAAATCAAACTGTATCATGCAAAACAGAAGTTTCCTACTTTCATCATTAGTCAAATTTGAAACTTCTTAACATTAGTTAGCATCACTGGGAATATCATAGAATCACAGGATGGTTTGGGTTGGAAGGGACCTTAAAAGATCATCTAGTTCTAACCCCCCTGCCATGGGCAGGGACACCTACCTGCCCATTACCCCTTGTCCTGTCACTACAGACCCTTGTAAAAAGTTCCCCCCCAGCTTCCTTGTAGCCCCTTCAGGTACTGGAAGGCGCAGTAAGGTCTCCCCGGAGCCTCCTCTTCTCCCGGCTGAACAAGCCCAACTCTCTCAGCCTGTCCCCAGAGCAGAGGGGCTCCAGCCCCCTGAGCATCTCCGTGGCCTCCGCTGGACTCGCTCCAACCAGTCTATATCCTTCTGATGTTGAGGGCTCCACAGCTGGATGCAGCACTCCAGGTGGGATCTCACCAGAGCAGAGTACAGGGGCAGAATCCCCTCCCTCGACCTGCTGGCCACACTTCTCTGGATACAGCCCAGGATACAGTTGGCTTTCTGGGCTGCCAGCACACACTGCCGGCTCATGTTCAGCTTTTCATCCACTATCTTTTTGTCCAATATCTGAAACCTCTTTCCACACAGGCACTGCAGTAGATGAATCCAACTTCATAATTGTTTCCCTGAGTAACAGCTGCAATTGGCAGAGCATTATCTATGTAAACACTTAAACATCTTTGAAAACCATCTGCACTTACCATAAACAAGAGGTGGAGGTTTGCCGCCTGCCTGAGCTAGCAGCTCGCAATGCAAGAGCGCAGCGCAGCGTGCAGGCAGCACAGCCCCGTGCCACCACGTTCAGGGCAACGAATTACCCCCTCCCCTCGCTCAGGCCGAACGCACACACCAGCTCTCAGCTTCACAGCGTGCCACCCTCGTCAGCCTGTTGCCCAAGAAGTAACGCAGCCCCCACAGACAAACAAAGACGTGGCGTCTCCCTCCTTTTCCGGAGCTCTTAAGTGAATACTTTGCTTCTAGGTCTGATGAGAGGGGGAATAAACCACCCTCGAGAGCTCCCCAGTGAGACAGGACAACAGGAGCACTGGGGATGCTTCCAAATATCACCATGGCAACTTCCTGTGATACAAACAGCATCAGGAAAAAACAACCCCAGACACTATTCCTTCCATATTTTATAAACAGAAATATCAACTTTCTACTGCTTAGAGTTTGAAATTCCAAGTGCATCCTTTTTATAATGGGGTGAAAAAATGCATGAAGAAAAATGATTTGTGCTTAGCTTTCAGTGCATTTTGAATAGCTCACCAAAAGAGTACAACAGGAGTCCGACACTCAGCATGGTCACATTTGTAGCCCATCCAATTAACAAGAAAGCTGGAATCAACAACATAATTGCCTGCAAAAGGAATGAGTCACACAGTTACACTGAAGCCCTGTTTGTTAAAGCCTAATTCGAGGTGTCCTGCTAGTTCTCTTCCGCTCACAGGCCTAGTAGGAAGCAGAAAGCCCTTTCTTCCCAAGCAGGCACTTCAAATTCACCTGGATGGCCACACATCTGCGCAATTTCCTTTTCTGTTCCCCCTGTCCCATGGCTGCAGACAAATGAGGGTGGGAGCCCCCTGCAACCCAGGCCCACACCTGATGAACAGCTGATGAAGAGGAAGATTCTACTTCCCCCTACCCACCAGTGGAACATACTCTAGGGAAAGCCTGTGAAGCACGGAGATGGCCAGACTGATGATGTCCCTCAAACTATTTGCCAGAGAGAGAGTCAGAGATCAGCTCTGAAGAAGCTTTAGCAGTTTCGGTGCCTGCACTGCAAGAGAAATCACCAAAAGAAAGCATGATCTTCACAGTGTTGAAGATCACCTTGCTTGCATGGACACTGTTCTCATTCCCTACTGCAGTTATACATGAAGAATTCAAAGCTTCAGTAACATCATAGCTGATGCAGTAAGAAATGGCTGTAGTGTTGCAAAGTTTAGTTAACTTACAGATGCCAAACAACCAGGGTCCTGAGAAGTCATTCAGCTGGATTACCGAGACAACAGTTTTTTTGGATTTGACCAGTACAGTTTTAACCCCAACTACCTTTCATGGCCCTTTAGATTAAAAATCAACCCATAAGACTTGTGAGAGAAAAGAAAAGAAAAAAAGCTTTTTTTTTTACCCTTTTTACAGCTCTGATTTCATTTCCTGGCTTGATTCGTCGAGCATAGCCTCCCTGGATCACAGCCATTGTTATTCCAATAAAGAAAAACATCTTGCCCTGCTGCATGCTAGGAGGGAGGCAAAAACACGGATTACAGAGTCACGGACAGAGCATTCCACCCTGGGATTCACAGGTTCCAGTGCATACCCTTTCCTGAGCCAGAGAGAAAATGCTTTTTGGTGCTGGCACGAGCACTCTCTAGACTGTTGTGCCTCGGGTGGCCCAGAAAGAGTCAACACATTAATTACCCTGCGCCATACGCAGAGGAGGTGTTGGCTTGCAAGGAACAAGCCTTTAGCTTTCTCACAGCCCCTGCCACCACTCGTGCAGGGTTTGATTAACGTCACCAAGGCACAACACTGAACTACGTGGATACTCCCAGCCCTGTAAAAGGCTTGCTTGTCACACAGCCTGTAGCGTCGGCATAAAGCTGTCTCTCTCACACCATGGCTATCGATCCTGACAGGACTGTGCCGGAGCAAGCCGAATACACTAGCAAACCTTCCCTTGACACACACACACGAGTTAAGCCACAAACTGTAATGAAAGATAGACAGGGAAAGATGAGACAAACCCCTGAGAATTACTCAAAGGGAAGGACAGACATAAGGAATCATCAAGCTGCAAGATCATGTTCCTGGCTGGAAATCTTCCTATGAGCTGGCAGGGAAAGTATTTCAAGCTGAGCTGCTGTTAGTAGATTCTGTTCTCTCTCTTCTCTAGTGTTTGACTAGAGGAAATCAAACTCTGATGTAACGACTGTACACCACAGGCAATGCAGAACTCTGACGAGCAAATATGATCACACAGCTATCCCTCCATCCTTTGTTTTTTTTCGAGCTTCAAGATTTGTCCTGATACTGAAGAACTGTGCTGGGCTAGAAGAACAAAGGTTTTATTACAATCAGTACAGCTAGCCCAGCTACACGTATTTCAGGAGCTTAATTTAAGTCTCATGCACTGATTTTCTCTAGTTATTAGAGACTGCAGATTCAATGAGCATTTCCTTTCGAGATGAACAGCGTGTCGGCGTTTTCATAAATTCTTCCCCCAAAGCCATCACTGAACACAGTGGTTGCTTTCTGAGTGTTTTTACTAACCTCATAGAGCTTCTCTTGGAAATAAATAAAGAGAACTTAAATGAAGATTTTGGAAAATATCCTGGACAAAATATACAACATTGTCCTTCCAAGTGTGCTATACCGGCTGAACTTGAATCTTTGGTTAGTGAGAAAACTCAGTGTGTACTCCAAGCCGGAAAACAGGAAGAGGTACAGGAAATAAGCCAGGCCCAATATTTTGAGATTCTGAAGATCTAAACAAACAAAAAACCAAACAAACACCGGGGGGGGTGGGGGGGGGGAGGAAATACGGTGGTGGTTTTCAGGCACAGCTTGAGAGTGTAACAGCAACAGCAGAGCAACTTTTATCAACTGCACAAGGAAAAGTTCTTGCCTCAGATGCTCATTTTAAATACCCATACAAGACATGCCACTTCTGCTCACCACCTCCCTTCTTAGGAGAGGAGAAGAACCCAAAAGACTAATTTCTCTCTGGGTCCCCCTGCTCTGAGGTTCCAGCTTCTCTGCCTCACACTGACACCCCCACCTCTACTGGGATTTATCTTTCTTTTTAATCAATACCTGCATTCCCCCTCCTACCCTGATGCTGCTCTCGGGACGATACTGGCTAAAGCACAGCATCCCTCTTTCTAAGGTGCAAGTGGCCCATGACAGACTGCCTTCCTTGTTTTCCTGCCAATGCAGGGTTTAACAGGTTGTCTCCAAAGTGGCCAGTATCACCCAATTCCTGATGCAGCAGCAAGGAGGACTGAACAATAAGTTGAGGTACCTGGCAAACACTGATTTATTTTCTGTGGCTTAAATAATTTCATATAGAGAAATGGCCTGCTCAAATCCTACATTTCCAAGTTCTGAATTGAGAAATAATATTCCAGACTGAAGTTCCCTGGTTTGCAGCTTGGATAAGCAAACTCCTATCTCCCTTACTCAGGCCTTGACCTATCTTTTTAAATCACTTCTCTTACTGCAGCCTACCCCGCGCTGCAGCCAGCGCCTGAAGAAAAAACAAGTAGCAAGTCAGAAATCTTCAAAACACTCATCTCCCAAACCTTCTTTTGGGAAGAACAGGACCAGAATCCAAGGGAACTTGCAACTCCCCGTTCGTAAGTTAGTAAGGCGGGTTTTAAATGAGTGAACAGAGTGCTGCTTCTGAAATAGTCTGAGTGAAGTTTTCACTCAGAAACCACTGCCACATACAACATTAATACAAAAGCCATCCTACACTTACTCTCCTCTGAAGGGGATTCCTTTCCTCGGGTGACTGCAGAGAACCGAAATAAAGCCAAAGGACTGAGCAAGTCAACTGCTGCCTGAAAGCCAGACGTCACAGAGGAGACCTGATTGGAGAAAGAAAGAGGTTTATTTAAAAATCTGGTGTAGTAACTACTGCAAGGACTTGACAGTAACAGTCCAACGTGCTTCTACACCTCCAAATTATCTGAGATGAAACAAGGCTACTGGCACTGGGGTGTGAGTGACCCCCCGGTAACAGCCCAGACTTTCTGACCACAGAGCTGGCTCCAGCACTATAACTGGAAGGTAGAGCACTGATAGGAGCTTTCACTGAAGACACAAACCAGATTCTTCCCTGGGTTCTTAAAAAGCAGAAGAGGCTCATTCTCCACAGCCTTGAAGGTGGCTTTATTTGGTTCACTTTTTGCCTCATGTCCAGTGAGCATTTCCTGGGAAACTAATGGCACTTCTGCCTGCAAGCTCATGGGATGCTGGGGATTTGCTTGTGTGCTACAGGACTGAGAACAGTATGTGTGGTACATCAACAATGGTCTGTTTTGGTAGTGCCTGTTCCTTTAGTCAGCCAGTGACATCTCCTGGGAAGAAAAGGAAAACTGAATTTTTAGAGAGATTCCTACGAGATATTTTAGATAGATTTCTAGAGACATTCTGTCCAGGTGTGTTGTGGGGATTTTTGAAGAGGTAGATTTATTTTGTAACATTTCTGGTTCTTGTACTCTATACATCCCAGCCTAATTGTGCACCTGGTGGTGGTCTCCTGGCTCCATATCAACAGGAGCTCGGGAGATGCTTATTCTTCCATCTATGGGGAATTTGTTTCTTTTTTACTCTAAGGTATAGAAAATTAAAAGAAAAGCAAATAAGAAATAATGTCTACATAAAGGAAAAAATTCTTTTTAAAGCAGGAGAATTTAGACTGCCACTTTACATGACAGTCACAGGAAGAGATAAGACAGACTCAAGATTCCTGAATAATCACTTAGTATTTCACATCTTCAAAGCACTGCACAGACTGTATCTGATGAGCTTCCTTCTCTACCCAGATAGACAGGGAGGGAGCTATTACCCCCTTGAGGGCAGAGATTAAAGGTCAAATTATCAGCGGAACTTAATCTCAGTGCATGACCTGAGCACTCATATGGATTTAATAAAGCTGTAAACAAATCAACCTTCTGTATGGTATCAACATGACCCTGCCTTGTTTTGATAGTCAGAGCTTCTGAGTATCTGACAGCACAGCACTGCAGCCCATTAGTCTCACAACAGGAACCAGTTCAATGTACCAGGCAGGTTTTGTATAAAGGCATAAAGCTGCTGGCCCACACAGAACCAACAGGGATATTTATTTCCCTTTCCACTACATGTATTGCAGAGAGTAAACAGACACTCCCAAGAAGCTGTTTCCTCATGCTTTTAAAAGGTCTGTAAGAGGATTTCCTGAAGCTGGCTTGTAGCAATCCTCAGTTCCTGCATTTGTTGGCATGATGGTGTTTGTACCAGGGAACCTGGGAACAAGCAACTCTCTTAAAGCATGTTTGCTGGTAATAAGAACCTGTAGTTTGTACCTGTTTTGAATTATTATCTGTGGCACGGTGTCAAGCTGCTTTGTACCACCCAGGCTGATTTTAGTTTGGTCCTGAGGATATACATTATATATGTATATGTTTACAGTCTTAGGTGTTTTATGAAATATATATATGGATTCAATTTTTTAAAATATACCTGTGTGTGCACATGTAAATTTCTTTTAATTTCTCCTATCTTTGCCTTAGAAGGCGTGGTCTAGAAATGACTTCGTGCACTGATGGTTAATGAAAACGTCCTAAAACTGACACAAGTGTTTCGCCACCCCCAAATAACCAAGTATAACACGGCCAGTTTCAGTCAGTGTCACCAGCTGCATGGATGCTTCAAAGATTCAAAATCTGATCTGCAACGTCTTGCATTTAATTTCTACTCTTACTCTAAAATTGCTCAGTTTTACTTCATCGTCACCCCAAAAGTCACCTTGAATGACAGACATTTTTCACAGCGTCTTTATTTACACTGCTCAGTGCAGAGACTAAGTAATGTGTCTTGAAGGCACAGTCTGTCCAAATCAGGAATGCAGCCTGGGCCTTCCCAGCTCCAGCCTCACCCTTCAAATCAGACACTGTTCAGTATGCGCAGAGCACCTTGTTTTTCCATGAGTCTGCTAGTGATGCTGCACAGCCCTTCACATAGTCCTTACACGATTAGCTGGAGACCAGAAAAACACAGTTGGAACACCATCCCTCCAACTAGGCCGTCTTGCCCATGACTAGCTTAGCTAAAAACAATCTCAAAAGCTCTTAAAGGGGACAGATTCCACTAGAGACCTTCCTATTCCTCCCTTCTCCCAAGCAGGTCACAGCAGGAGCTGTCTTGGACACCTCATGTAAGACCAGTGTCTCTGGAGAGGTGAAAGGTACTGTTCTCTGGTTACTCTTCACTGATAAACACGTAGACCAGTTGAAAAACAGTGGAAGACGACCAAAAATTCTGTTCTCAATGGCTGAAAACTCATCCTTGTTCCTCCTGTCCTCCTCTACCTTCCCCCTTCTAGAAGTTAATTCCCACATGAACGAATATGAAATACTTGATCTGCTCTCCTGTGAAAAGAGGGCCAATAGAGAAACAAGAATATCATGAGAACACAGCACATTTCAAGGAAACAGATGTCTGATCCCACGGGCACATCCTCCCACCGGTTATCATTATCATTTCCCTTCTCTTTACAGCTTTGTCCTTCCAACACATCCACTCCTATACTCCGGGAGCACCTGTTTTGGCTCAGCCCTGTCAAGTTCCAGAAAGGCAGCCAGCATACCTGCCTTTCCCCTGTCATCCACAAGCCAAGAAAACTGCTCCCCTCCCAGCCAGAATATGGGACTAATTACTGAAGAAAAGAGTAACTCAGCCTCCTAAGTGAAATTCCAAATACTCCGGAACACATAAAAACACATGGGGCCACTGCCCAGATGCAGGCTGAAAGGAGACAGCACAAAAGTACTAACACTGAGCTGCACAAGAAGCTCCAACGGCAGACAAACAACTACCTCATCATCAATCAGACACCGGTGTATCATGTATGACTGCGACCTGACCCCGAGGGCACTAATTAGGCCGCCTCACACAATACCCTCCAGAGAGACCCAAAAAGCAAGGATAGAGTATTCATTTTCTTATCAAAATTCAGTCCCATTGGCTAACACAGACTAGCTTATCAGAAGAACTCTCAAGAGGATAGGAAAAGAAGGGGCGAGATACTCAGTCATCACACAGTCCTCGAATGCACTGAAGCCATTTATCCCTCTGCAGCAAAGGTGGAATTGTTTATAGACCACAGATTTGCTCTGCAGCACTTCCCTACGTCAGCAAGTTGCCACAACCCCAGAGCGTGCAGGTTTAACCGAGAACAGGGTTTTATCTGGATTGTTTAGAAACAGCCATACAGGAAAAGGGAACAGATGACACAGGGAAGAGCTGTTGAAAAAAAAGAAAATAGCTGTAGTGCTTGGGCAGCCTGAGCAACCAATTTCACATGGGGGACAACCTGCTGAGAAACACTCAGGGGAGGTCTAAAGTTTTGCCCTGGCAGGAGCATTGCAGACAAAAGTTTCCTGCATGGTTCTTGGTGTCCGGTGGGTTTGGCTCTCCAGAGACCAAGCACACTTCAACGGCTAAGGGCTGCTGAGAAACCAGGGATGATATGAAAGCTCCAACCCAGCTGAAGGTCTCAAATTGAGTGTTTCACCAGATACCTTGGGCTGAATTCAGTCTCTCCCATGCTACAGGAAAGGAGACTGTTCGAAGAGCCTTTAATCACATGTATCATGGACAGTGTCTGATCACACATCATCAAATAATAATGTTAATAAATATTTGGCCCCACAAATCCAGTCAGTCACTGAATTTTAGCAATGCAGATACTTTCCATCTGTGGAAGGCAGCACAGCTCAGAGGAAGCAGTCATTTGCTACTTGAGTGTTCAACATGATCAAGCAGAGACAAGATAATAGTTTAAAAATTTCTAACAAAACTGGCTGAATCAAAGAACATGCAGTCTCTGATGCACGTACTTTCATGATTAGCTGAATTTCATCCCCTGGGAGTCATTGTGATCACAGTTTAACACTCACCCTCTTTCTCCTAGGCTCCCACTAGTTTTTGAGAAGTCTAAACCTAACACACCAAACCCAGCAATTAAGCAGTCATGTCAGCCTTAAACAATTCCTCATACCACACTGGGCTAGGAGATGGGACCATAATGCAACTGTTTTGACACCATCCTGAATAACAGTATTAGATCCTAGTGCCAGGAATGAGCTAAAATTCCTGAGATACTGGCTCAGCCCCTTCTTCACTGTTTCAAGTATCTCAGCAGTTCTCAAATCCTGTTTTCACAAGAAACACAGATCTTCAGAATGACAGTTCATTTACCCGTTTTTCTTTGGGAAGTGTCTCCGGAAGTAGGAAGAAGATGAAAATTAAATCAGCCACCGCAAACATGAGTGCTAACAATGCTGAATGAAGATAGAAGACTTTTCCTTTCTCTGTCTCCATGGCTAGGTAAGCTCCCATCATAGGACCCAGGGTAAAACCAAGGGAGAAAGCAATGCCAATCATCGCCTGCAAGGATACAATGAACACAGACAGGAAGTTTTAGACACCAGTTTGTTCAGGTAGCTCAGTTCTAAACCAGTTTGGATTTCCTGGCCTTTACCTTAAAGAAATGCAACCAGATAGAGACCGTAACCACCCTGAGGATGTAGGGAGCATACCACAATGAGCGTTGTGTGAAAAAAAACATTATTTCCAAATAGCTGATTTTATTTTCTGTCTAGTCGGGAAAATGGCAGGAACAAACGGCAACATGGTTATGAGGGGAAGGGAAATAGTGCTTCTCACCTCAGGGACGGCTCAGCCAGCAGGTCTTTCAGCCATAGGATAAACTTCTGTAGTGTAAAACTGGAGAAGGCAGGACAGCACCATGGTAGGAACCCATAATGATGTCTATAGCTTTTACAATGATTTGGCAATTTCTGTGCTTAGGAATTTATGCCTTAGGCCAAACAGTCTGCAAGAACTACCTGAATTTAGTGCAGATACTGAAGAGGATGTATTAACTCGCTAGGAAACTAGTGCATAGAAAAAGAGACAGAATCTGTACACAGCGGGTGGGAGCTTGAAAGAGCACAGAACTGAGTCATCAGCTCAGTGAGAATGCTTAGGAATGAAGGAGTGCAGGATCTGGCTCCTTTTCTTTAAGAGACATTTGAAGATGTACATTTGTATATGCAGTACGTAAACATGTGACATCCCAGGATCCTCCTGCTTTCCTGAGTCTATTTAACTATATCTACAGTACCAAACGAAACAAGGCCAGGCACACTGTTGTTTCAGCCTACCCAGCTAGCAGTCTCCCAGTCATCAATTTCAGCCCATCACAATTTGGGAGTAGCTTCAGTCAGATGCTGCTCCCTTCCCAGAAAGCAAAATGAACACGCCTACTCTGCTTTGGAAAAGACAAGAGTCTAGCCATACGGATGTGAGCCATGCTGCACCAAGTGACTTGCTCTCAGGCCCTAAAAACTGGCCCTGACACATTTTATTTACTAGTGCTGTATGGCTATCCCTCTCCATAAATAAAAATATATTTTGGCTCACTGGAACTATAATAAATTGCTTGGAAAAATTCATTAGCTATGCCTGTTAAATCTGAAACTTTCCCCTCCCAAGAAGCAGTTGTCCCACACAGTGGCTTATAACAATCTGTTAAGTGAAGTTTGGGCCCCCAAGGCTTTTGTAAGATAAAAGATCTAACTGCTAATTCACAGGCAAAGTTCTGCCTGCAGCATGTTTCCCTCTGCACCACTGCCTTCTGGAAGAGGACAGGACAGCTCTTTGCACCACTAGCTGCTCAGTCAACCAAACGCCACAGCCTTTACCTGCTGAGCTCGGATCTTGAGGTCAGTGCAGCATGCAAGGAAGTCAGGAGCGTGCTGTGCTGTGCAGTGCTGCGCTACCATGGTTTGGGAAGGTGAGAAAAAATGGGGTGTCCTGTAGTTGGGTTCCAGCTACCAAAACTGGGCCATAAGACCTTTTGATTTCTAAGCTATTACAATCAGGATTACAGTTATCAGCAGAAGTAACCGTTTTAACACTTAACACAGGCAGTTTTTCCACCTCTAAGGAATCTGCGTTTCACATGTAGGTACAAGTCATTTGTAAGTAAAGTCTAAGAGCTCACCAGCAAAACGACCTGACATCTTTTCACAAGTGAGGTAGCATATAAAGTCATGTTTTCACTTGAACAATGAATACGCACCTGAGGAAGCCATTCTGAGCACCTGAAATCAATTAGAAGTTACCCAGCACACCCAAACATATACCCCACGTGTCACTCACCATGCCCTTGCTCCGTGCTTTTGGAGAGTGCAAGTCAGCAATTATAGCTGTGGAGAGGCTGACATTCCCTTTGCTTATTCCACCTACGATCCTGGAGAGAAGAAAAACGCCAAAAGTCCTAGAGGCAGCCCATAGTGCGTATGATGTTATCAAACCCACCTGCAGAAGCAAGAAAGGGTTTTTATAAAGCAGAGCAAAGTTGATCTCATTTCTGCACATTTCCCAGCTAAACATTTGATATTTTTTTTGTTTGGGTTTTTTTTTTTTTAAACAGTTAGTCCAAAAAATGTAACAAATGTCTGAAACTATTGATGCTGCACTGTGTCCTGGCCAGTGATATAAAAGAAGTAGAAATAAATCCATAAAAGCCTTATATAAATGTGAGATTACTAATAAAGTTAGAAAAGCAAGGAAAGTTCAAAAGGAGCTATATCAGTCCTGGGCACAAAAGCACTTTTGTACACCCCGCTCCACTTGTTTTCAACTTCAAGAGAATTCCGAGTTCATACTCTGAGTTAAATTACACAATCAATCATAAGCACACGTGCTTATTTAGTTCACTCTCCGCAAGCCTCCAGGACAGGGGCATTTGTATACCATCTGCAGCCAAGTTCCACCACGTCCGCACGCACTTGCACTGCGCTGCTTAATTAGAATGCCCTACTCCGATCAGACGCAGAGAAAACTTTGCAGAGAACGTTCTTCACATTCCAAGAAACACATCTTACACTGTTATAGAGCACTTCCTCATCAACAGTGCCCAGGCTCTGTGAAACAGGTCATGAAGTGATCAGCCCTCGTTAGTCCCTTGGGAACTAAAATATACAGGGATTAAGGCTAACATTTGTGAGCAGAGCATCTTAGTCATACACCCGTACAAGGGGGAAAGGGATTCTGGAAAATCCCAGCCACAGACAGGTAGTTTTGGTGCCTCGTATGTACAATTCTGGATCTGGGAAGCTCAGTTTAAGTACTTGCATTTGGAAGCATGGCCAAGTGACTTGGCAAGAAGCAGCCAACAACCGTCAGACCTAGAACTTTCCATTTCCCAATCCTCTGTGCTAACCACAAGACCACAGTGCCTTCAACTGCGTATTGAGGTGGCATGATTAAAATCAGCATGAGACACATACCACTGTCATCAAGATGACGGGTCTTCTGCCCAAACAGTCTGACACAGCACCAGTGAGGGGAGAGGAGAAGAACTGTAGGATGGAAAAGATTGAGCCAATCAGACCTAAAAAAAAAATAAATATTTATCATTAGATTTGCTGTCTTCATCTTAAATACAAAGAAAGCCAAACTGTTCCAGACCCATCACTCCATTATGTCCTTTAAAAATACAGAGTTGGATGTAAAATGACAGATATAAAGAACAGCTTTGTCTTGAAACTAAGCCTCTGTCAAATCACTGATCTGGCACTGTTATTTAACTGAGGTAGCAATACAGACAGACCAGAGTAACAGGCATGAACTGGATGATTCACTTGTTACCTCACTGGTCATAATGGAATGCTGATTCTCCAATGCTTACCCAACTGACCATAAACTTTCTGTTCTTAAAGCAGAGATAATGCAGCTTTAATAGTCACAGTTCTTTTAAAACTCTGATTGTTTGAATCTGACTCTGTCACGCTTAATTAGTTTTTCTTTCCTTCTTATCACGGAAAGAAGGACATATGCACTGCTGTTAGTGAGGCACCCTAAGAGGTAGGAGTGATTCCAACAGACTCCAATAACCTTTTGAAATCTGCCTCCAGCTCCTGTGATCTTTAATTCCTCTTTTCTCTTGCCATTTCTAGCTTCACACACTTATTAATTTTCACTGTACTCTCTACAAGCAGGCCAAAAAATGCCTTACTGTCACAGTTTTTCTGTAAAGGAAAAACTGGGTTATAGGTCTCAGATCATTCAGCTAACAAAGCTTTAAAAGACAGAGGAGAAACAGACCAGAAGTTCTGCTCCCATTGACTTTGAGGGAGACAAAATATTGATACTGAACACTTTGGTGAGAACAGCTGCTTATGACAGCTCAAAAGCCAAAAAAAAAAGGGTAAAAAAAAAATAATAGAATCATAGAATGGTTTGGGTTGGAAGGGACCCTTAAATGCCATCTAGTCCAACCCCGCTGCCATGGGCAGGGACACCTTCCACTAGACCAGGTTGCACAAAGCCCCATCCAACCCAACCCTGAATGTTTCCAGGGAAGGAGTATCTACCACCTCTCTGGGCTACCTGTGCCAGTGTTTCACCACATTCATTGTAAAAAATTTCTTCCTTGTTATCTAGTCTGAATGGTTTAAAACCATTACCCCCTGTCCTATCACTACAGGCCCTACTAAAAAGTCTATCCCCATCTTTCTTGGAAGGTCCCTTTAAATATTGAAAGGCCACATTAAGGTCTCCCCGGAGCCTTCTCTTCTCCAGGCTGAACAAGCCCAACTCTCTCAGCCTGTCCCCATAGCAAAGGTGCTCCAGCCCTCTGAGCATCTTCGTGGCCTCCTCTGCACTCCCTCCAACAGGAGCCTATGGTGAGGGCTCCACAGCTGGACACAGAACTCCAGGTGGGGTCTCGCAAGAGGGGAGTAAAGAGGGAGAATCACCTCCCTCAACCTGCTGGCCACAATCTTATAGATGGGTACAGTGGCAGATTTTGTTAATGCGAGACAAGTTTTCTTCCTCGTATTTCTAGCACGTAAAAACACCCAGACATGCCAAACACCTCATAGCCAGGGAGAAGCAAAAGCAGAGCTGTTCCACACAGGGGACTGAGCCAGGAGTGGAGTGTGGCCACAACAGTGGCAGTGCCCTCACCAGCCCCACACAATCTGGAGGGGTCGGACAGCACAGGGTGCCGCTAGTGGGGTCCATTAACAGGGCCAGGTAAGGAAAGGGTTATACATCAGGCCCATCAAGGGAATCCAATCAGGACCAACAGGAGACAGGGTCAGAGAAAGGAGTGGAAACAAGATTGCAGCATAAGTCAGTTTAGGAGATGAGACACCTGCAGTGTAGGTCCAAGGACCATCCAAGAGACAGGGCCAGAGACAGCCTCAGAGGGAAGGCCATACCCACGATACAGCTCAGGCAAGGCCAGGCCTGAGCTGAAATACAGCTCCTGAACCACTGGGCAGAAAGCATGTGGGTGAAGGCTGGTCACTGTAACTAAGTATTGGTGCCCTCGGGGCCTTGAGAAAGGCATGGGAAGTTTCTGCCCTGAACAGGGTGCAGTCTAAGCAAACATATAGAGCGCAGAATATATCCTGCAACAAGATGATCTTGCAAGTATCTTGCCAATCCTGTGCTCTTCGTTGCAGCTGAAGGCAATGAAGGAATGCAGGCCACAGGAAGACTGTAGTGGCCTTTGCTTAACACCACAAGTATAACGAGCCTTTCCACTGTAACCAGTTAAGGGGCAATCAGACAAGATGGACTGAGATAGAAGCTGACTACAACCAAGATGGCTTGTCTATCTTCCCGTGCTTCTGCAGCCTCAGTTAACTCTCCAGTGAGCTAATTCAACTCGAACTGGCAGAAAACTAATCCAGAAAAAAAGAGGGGGGAAAAAAAAAAGTCTTCTTCTGCCAGTTTACCCAATGAGATAGCTCATAAAGGAAAGCTGTCACCAAAGAGAGCAGGAGAGATGGAGTCAAATGTGACAGACACCAGGTTAATCCAGCCACGTTGTCTGCACACTCACTACTTGTGGCTGCCAGGTAATTAGTGAACATTCCCATTGTTACTCAATATAAACACTTTTCTCTCAATACTTTTCTCCTAGATACAAAACAAGGAAACGCAGCTTCCTCTCTGAGGCAGTGTCTGCTTTATTTGCATGTTCCCAGTTAGATGCTGTATTTGCTTCAAAGGGCAAGAGTCCATTGGCTTTCCCTGGGAAGAGCAGGGGGATTTCTCCTTCCCCTTTAACGCAAGTGAGCCAAGTCCAGGCATACGGCACTCCCAAGAGTACAGGACACAGCAGGTAAAAGGACAGGCAAAAAGCTGGACATGGCTGTGAGCTCCCAGCCCCGTGTTTAAACACAGTCTGAAATAGGGAGAAGGAACAAGGAGGAGGCATGCAGTCAGGCCTTTGAGGAGAGAGAGAGAACAGTGCCTGAGGGATTAAAGAAACCAGGTTCCTATGATCTGAAGCCAGTAATCTGACTGAAAAGGAGCACAGATACAACAGCATGGCTGCAAGGTCACTGCAGGAAAGAGAAAACTGTCTATAAACTTTCTAATGGCTGTTAAACCCCCAAACCCTATTTTAAATAGTAACAATATATTCACACGTATATTCTAATAAGTTTTGCCCTTTTTTTTTTTTTTTTCCATTTAAAAGCCTTTTGCTTATCTTGGGGGAGGCCTTAGCTCGCCAAAAGGAGAGGGTCTAGACATTTACAGTTAAAAATTAACAGGCACCCTCACATCTTCATACTCTGAACTTCCAATTTCCTCACAACCCTCTAGATTGCAAGGAGCCAAAAAAGCCTCCGATTTCTAACATGACACATATGCTGCAGGGTTTCCTGCAGTACTCCCACTGGAGCTCACCCACACCAGAGTGCCCTAGTGACAGCAAATGCTTCTGGACCCTCTAAGTCAGCAGCTCTCCTGCTTTTAATAGGACTAATGAGATTTAGAAGCAGTGCTGCACTATAGCTGCCCAGCGGGGAGGTGAGATTTGAACTCACAAGTTTCTAATTCCAGTGTTTCCTACTGACTGATCTCCAATCACATGTGGATCAATTGTGAAGGGAGAGTAATTGCTGTGACTGTGCAGGATCTAGAACAGCAGGCTCCTGACCCCTCAGCTGGCAGTCTGAAAATAAAGAACAGCAGGCCTGCATTTCTGTAGCAATCTGTAAAACAAATTGGGCAAGATCATAGGATAATTCAGGTTAAGAGAGACCTCTGACAGTCACCTACTCCAACCGCCTACTCTGAGTCAGCTGTGAGGTCAGACCAGACTGTTCAGGATTTCATCCAGTCAGAGCTTGACAGACTCTGGGGATGGAAACTGTGAAACCTCTCTGGGAAACCTGCTCCACTGGCCATCCTCACAGTAAAAAAGTTCCTCCTTACCTCCAGTCTGAACCTCTCCCTTCTACTTATGCCTGACACCCCTCCTTCTCCCACTGCGCACCACAGTAAAATGTCTCACTGCATTCTTGGTAACCTCCCCCAGGCACTAGAAGGGTGCTATAGCTCCAGGCTGAACAAACTCAGGCTCCCCAGACTCTGTGTCTTCCTGGCCATCTGCTGAACTTGCTGCAGTTTATAAACGTCTTTCCTGGGGTCTGAAACTGGATGCAATGTTCTAGATGTAGTCTAACAACTGCTGAGTAGAGAGGGATGATCACTTCCCTCAGTCTCCTGTCTCTGCTTCTGTTTGTACAGAAGAGGTACTGTTGGTGCTTTTGTTACCAGGGCTGGCTCCTGCTCAGCTTGCTGCTCACCGGGACCCCCAGGGCCTTTACAGCCGAGCTGCTCCCCACCAGTCAGTGCCCAGCCTGTCCCACTGCAAGGGACTACTCCTTCCCAGTGGTAGGACTTCACATTTCCCCACACTGAATTCAGAAGATTCCTGTTGGCCTGTTCCTCCTGCCTATCTAGGTATCTCCAAATGACAGAGAGGGGGCTGTCCAAGTCTTCATTGCTATCAGTGTGGTGAAAACAAAATCATGTATAGATTACTCTAAGAGACATTTTAAAAGTCTTAATCTAATAACAGGCAAGTATGCTTTCGGTATTTCTTGTCATTTTCCTCACTGTTAATCATTCCTCACATCAACACTACAAATTACCTGAAAACAGCACACTATTTTTTTTGGCTGCGTCAGCTTGTTTGTTTTAATTTTCATACCTCCAAACAAGACGCTGTTGTATTTCCGCTCTGGAGGCATCCCAACCATCACTGCAAACCAGTCCACGCCACGTTGCAATGACAAATAGAATCCATCCTGCAAAACAGACAGCTGGGAAATAGACGCAGGAAGCAGTTCCTCTGTTTTATTTTCAAAGACAGCATCAGAGCTTAGTAAATTAGAGGCAGCATCAGATGATTCCTTCCCTCCTCCTCAGGAACATGTCCTGGTTGATCAGCTGCCTAAAAATAGCTTAAACTGTGAATGCTACTAGAGAGCAGATAATTGGGTGTACGTGTTTGGGTGGGGGAATGTCTGAATTTTAACTTTTTTAAACTGTTACTTCCTAAAACCTGAACTAAGCAAAAGTGGTGTGTCTTGAATCCTTCAATTAATAAAGCAGCATGAGACACTCTATCCCTCTGCACACACACTACTTAGACTGGGAGAACCAGGGGCTTGTAGGTCCAGAAAGAAGAGGTGGTGCAAAAAAAAAAAAAAAAAAAAGGGTTCCTGATGGTTAGGGTGAGAGATAGGCTTGTAGGAAAGACAAAGGCTGCAGCTGCAGTCGGAGTGGGGTTAGAAACGGGCTGTGAGGGGGACGTGTGGGATGCAAAAGTAATTCTCCCCTGACATCATCTTTGTCTTGGCCAGTAACACCTGTGAATGGTAACTGTGAGCAGCTGCCCAGCAAAGAACCAAATCAACTTTCTGCCCTGCCTCCTGAAACCAGCAGCCAGGTCCCTGCTAAGAGCAGAAGTTGAGACCTAGTGAACATGATGCTGGGGGTGGGAGCAAGAGCAAGTGAAATACCTGAGTAAAAGCTCTTACCTCTTTGGTTCTCAGATAAACGCCAGTATGGAGATCCACAGTGGACTGTGGTTTACTGTCTCACCAGTGACATCAGTGCAAGTCACAAATACATGGGTCATTACAAGGACTAGCCCCTAAGAAATACCTGAATTTTACTCCAAATACTCATGTTAATGCAGAAGCAAGAGGGAAGTGTCTCATGCAGGTCTGCAAACAAATTCAGTCCCTGAACCATTTAAGTGTGCTAGATATTATTATTCTGCCTACAGCTACTGGGTTTGCCCAAAGGCAAGGGTTTTTTCTTCCATCCTTCCCTAAAGATCTCATACCTAACGTTTTCAGCAGGCTGACTTTCTCTTTTGCTTACCTCAGTCTGGCTGTAATAATCGAGGATGGAAGGAAACAGCGGCAAGATGAGAGCGAATCCCAACAAGTCGATGAAGAGTGCCAGGAAGACAATTGTAATAACACGACTGCAGTTCTGTTCTTGCTTCTCATTGACAGAGCTGCTGCTGGCTTCTCTCTCTCGCAGGGCCATGTTCCCAGGTGCTCTGCTTCTAATAAATTACATTTATATCCAGTCAACAGGAAGCATTTTGCAGGCCTTTCATAAGAGCACCTTGCTGATTTATTCTTGCTTTCTACAGACTTCACAATAATAAATATAAGCGATGGCTGTATCAAGCTACCTGGTTTTCAAGGGAACAGGAACCCCAACACTCCAGTCTTTGTTACTAGCTAAGCACCAAGTGTGCTCACATCAAGAATGGACTACAGGGGCAATAAGATAACAAACTCTATTACAGGAGCATCCCAAATAAAACACAGAACTATGGAGCATTCAAAGTTTGTTAACATGTGAGCAATGCTAATACAACTTTCCCAGATGTTTTCAACTGAGCATTACAGTAAAATAGATAGGAAAGGGCACTCCTGTTTTCAATATCCACATTCCAGTAACTAATAGATTATTTATGCCTTCAGCATATACTAGAAATTACTAAAGCAATAACAAAAAAAAGGTAAACAAAAAAAATCAAGATAAATCCTGGAGAGAGACAGCAGTTCGAGAAACATCACAACAAAATTTTGGAGTTTGAATTTCAGGATTTTTCTTCTTTCTCTGGATGATAGCCACTGTGATAGGCTGTGTGAGTTGGGGCATCAAGTGATTAAGGCGGCGTTTTAGTTTGTCAGAAATGCCAGAACTATCCAGTTTCTTTGATAATACTCCAAAAATGTCTCAAAGACTTAAACAAGGATGCAGGCCGTATCACGTTCAGTATTAAATAAAGAAGTCAGGATGCATCCTAAAAAACCCTCAGCTTCAACAGATAAAAAAAAATCAAGGAGTAATACCCGAACCATGAAACTGTAAACTTCAGACTTCTAACACATTACAGTGTACCTCAGTCATGAAACAATCAAATTTGCAGCCCCTTCTACTGCAAAAATCCCTTAACATTCGTTGCACTAAGAATAAAAAAGGAGATAGAATTTCATCCAGCAAAGACAATCAATACCAAAATATCCATTGACTTTGATAAATCAGGATTGAAGACACTGAGCAATTCTTAACATAAAACCTATTCCAGACAAGATATACCATATGACGTACACAAGGTGCTTGTGCATATAACATCACATTGCAAGATCACAACACTTTGTTATGCACAGCAATAAATATTGCTGTGACACTTCTTTACTTGTGGATTCAGTTTATTAGCACTGAAGCACAATTAAAGTTCAAACACCATGAGGTAAGCATGGAAGGGGGCCACCTGCAATCCCTTTATTAAACTCCTGGCATAATGCTCTTAGGTCTGTTAGTGAACAGAACTGTTTGGTAACATTCAGGATCCTTTTATTTAAAATGGTAAGTCATCACTGCCACAAATATTTAACATTATTTGCTTACCAGAATGATATAAGAGCATCTGGAGCCAAAACAACCATTCCTTTAGACAAATCTTCCCTGGCCCTAGGTCTATCCTGCCAGCTGTTGAGAGATGGGTTCATTGTGGCACATTCTATCTTATTTTTCCCCACAGTTTGTTTACTCATCCACAGAATTGCATGACCAAGCTGAACTTCATTTCAGGGTTATTTGCAGAGAGTAACATCCTTTACACCTTATCCTCATGGCCATTTCAGCTAGTGTGCTGCGTGAACCTACTGATGCTAGCAGTGACCTTTCATTCAGCTCTACTTTCAGCTTACGCAATAGCCCAAGGTACTACGTGTTTCTGCTCCATCAGTTTTGTTGTTCCAAACTCTGTATTTTTTGCTAGGCAGGAAACCACCGAACATTTTATAGGCCCTGGCAACCCGTCAGCAAAAACAAAACACTTCACCTCCGCCACATGTGATTTCTGCGAGGCACGTGTGAAGCGAGGGGAGGATTTTCAGTTTAGGGAAGTCGTTTCTCCGGACACTCGTGCCCCTGGAGCCCGCCTGGCTCTCCCCAGCCATCCCAGCTGTGTCTCACCACTCCTGCCTTCGACCTCCGGCCGGCCGGGCCGGGCTGGATGCTGTGCCTCTCGGGCAGGGAGCAGCAGCCACGCTGTCCCGGCCCTAACGCCCAGGCAGATTTGTCATCAGCCAGCCGGGAAGAATTCCATCCTGGTGTTTTCTTACTACCTCTTCTGCCCCTCTGAAATTTCCTAGGCCCGGCTTTACCTGCTAAGCCTTGAGAAAGCTCCTCTGACTCCTTAACAAAGTCCCGGTCCAGGTCAAGCGCAGGAGTTCCAACCGGGGAGGAAAGGA
>NW_010273691.1:0-3110 GCF_000690775.1 Eurypyga helias
GGCGCCGCCAGCTCGGGCCGCTCGGCAACGCGAGATGGCAGCAGCCGCTCGCCTTTGGAGAGCGCCGCCTTCCCTGCCGCGCGGGTCTCGGCCCTGCCGTCTGGGTTTGAGGGGGTTCGCCGCCGCACTTTCCAGACATTTTGTGAAAATCAGTGTTCAGATGAAGAAGGAAAAAAAAAGTCCTTTTTCACTCAGTCTCTGTATTTAACTCTTTCGGTCACTGGGAGTGGAGCTGGGGTCATATTCCAAGCTCAGCTAGAGCTCCGCTCAAGTCAGTAATGTCACTTAAACACGACATAGTTAGATACCACATTAAAATCCCGTTCAGAAAAGCTGTTCACTTTCAAAAAGCAGCTATCGCGGTGGGGGGACTTGCAGCTTGCCAAATACCATGTGCAAGGTAAATGTGACTAAAACTCAGGGATATGTGCCTGATGCGAGAGCGTGGAAAGCACGGCTGCTCCCTGGGAAGGCACCAGGGAGAGTTGATCCTACCCCACTGTCATCTCTCTTGTCCTCTGAGGAGACACCAACCGTTTAACCTTCCGATTTAAACTCCACTTTTCTAACACTTCTGCTTTAAGTGCCATGCCGGAGAAGAGCCGGGGTCCACTGACTTCAAAAAAAACTCGGGCCGAGTTTTTATACCACTGTCCAATTGCATTATGGCATTTCATCGAGGAACACTTTTCTAATTGGAAGAGCATGTCAAAATATATTGTATTATACAGCTATTTCCAGCACAAACAACTGTCTTGTAGGGTTTGAATAAATCTTTAGATCAAGTTCACCTCCTGAATGACCCATAGATCAGTGCTGAGCTCTGCTATGGTATTCAATTATTTATTCATGGTGTTTTCCCCACTCTCATGACAAAAGAAAGATTTAAAGAGCCATTATGGTGTTTATGGAAGTGTTAACCAATTAAAAGCTCAAGGTTGCATGCTATTTCTTCTGAATAACAAAATAAAAAAAATCAGGAGAATGATTGATACAGTTAATATATTTATTGGCATTAGTACATTCTCTTTTATTGCTGGGATCAGGGCGACATCATTCATCATAAAGACAGCATAATTGTCTTTGAATGTTATAAAAGGTGAAATTCATTCTCCTGGAAATTAAAGAGAACACTGCAAAGCTTCAGTTAAAAAAAAAAAAAATAAAAGGGGACTGAATGATACAGATGATAAAATGTACTGGCTTTAAATTTCTGTCCATAAACCAGGAATAAAGCTACTGAGAATTAGTCCAAGATGAAGATTGTAATGCAATAACCTGAAATTAGTTTAGGCGTTCCTCTAATCTCGTTTTTCATGGTGTAGGACTATTCATCATAAAATCTGTTTTCCTTCATTGGCAGTATTTCAGCTGTCTACTTGCTGAATGAAAACAGTAAAGAAGGAGTGAAGACACCAAATGAAATATATGTTATTTGTTCTGGCAGAATTAGCTCATTGTCAGCAAAGCAAAGCAGACGGAGCAGCATCTTCTACCTGGTTTATGCTCTCCTCACTCAGAACCACCCTGATCCCTTACTCCCCTTTTTCATATGCAGCTTTGGGTTTAGGTAAAGGCCTTGACACCCTGATAAGGTGTCACTCTCATGGGATTTTAACTTTGCTTAGATTTTGCTTTTATCTCCCTGTGTAATTTCTTATCTACAAAGAGACTCTGAAGACCTCTATCCTATTCCTTTGAAGATCAGCTCTGCCACTCTTGCCTGCACCAGGTAAATCTCACCCTTTGAGTCCAGGCTGGGTCCTCTCTCAGTCTGATGCTGCCTAAGAAATGGGATGCAAAAAGAGAGAGGACAGGGAGACAAAAGGCTGGTGGGCTTCTTCCTCAGTGCTCTACAGGTTGCATTAAAGCTACCTGTACGTCCTTGTTCGTCCTTGCCTGGGCAAACCTTTCCAGACCTGTCTCAGGCTTTCACCTTGTTTGCTGTGAGAGTGCCATTCAAACAAGTTACCCATGGGGAGGGAAGTTCCATTGCAAGATGGCCAGCATAATTTCTCATGTTATAAATCAAGGTGGACGTGCCTAGTGACTTAGAAAAACTAGCCTTCTGAATTATGCAATAGCTGTATGTGCCTGGCTTTATCCGAGTATGTCTAAAATTAGCCTTTAATCTTATGCAAGCCCTGATGTTCCCAAAAATGAAATTGTCAGTGCAAACCAGACCACACTAAGCAGTATTAATTAACACCAGAAGAAAAACACAAAGGGTTCTCTTTGATCATTGCTTGAAGACATTTTGTGCTTACCTTTAATTTCCTCTCCTGATTTGGAACAGCAAGTTCAGGTTATAGCTCTTTGTTAGAATAATAATTAAAACAATCTAGTCTCTGCATATACATTGTTTAGCTAAAGGACACTAATTCTGCGCGTATGTTAAGGGACTAATTGGGGTTAAAGCAGGAAGGGAGCAGCCCTTGGATTCTTCAGGAGGCAAAAATTCCTGTTAAACATGACAGTGTCAACCCAAATCTGTACGTTTCATTGTTTTCTCTTTTTTCAAAGGTATCAAGGGAATCTTTGACTCTGCTTCTGAGTTCTCCTGTCAAAGGATACAGCTTTTTAAACACTTCTGTGGGGATTTGTCTGCCCTGTAGATGTTCAGAGAATCACCAGAAAAACCAGATGAAAGGAGCTTCTCAGCGGATGCTCACTGCTGGGTGCCCTGATGGGAATGACCAGTCAGAGGGGACAAGGATGCTGACCCATTACGTGTCCAGTCCCTGAGCTAGAAATGGCAAGAGGAATGGGATGCCACTGGCATTTTCCTTGGGAAATTCCTGTCACTGATCGTTGTGCCTCCACTCTTTGGACTTGAAGTGGGGCCAGCCAGGCCAGCTGTACTGCACGGTGTCTTGCCACGAAGCAGATCGGGTATCACAGCTGCGCTCCAAGCCTGCTCCTAGGTTTATCTTTACATGTAAGTGAGAAGTGTAAGAGGAGTATTGCCATGGGTGTACTGGAGAAGGCCACGTTTTACCCTTTTGCGTAAAAAGTGAAGGGAGACAGTCTGTCATTGCTAGAGACAACTAATCTGGAGTGAGCAAAAAGGAAATTACACTCTTTCTACACTATATTACACGCAAAGTTTC